>NW_013952767.1:392232-408757 GCF_001266775.1 Austrofundulus limnaeus
TGGATCCAAGCGCTGCTGGACAGAAACACTGGAGCGGAGTCAGTGAACTGCTGGATTGAACTGCTTATATCGGAGCGCTTATATCGCACATTTTTATGCARTCCGATAAAATCCGATACTCATTTTTTGGCTGATATCGGACCGATATCCRATATCAATATCTGATCRRGACACCCTTAAATTCTGATGGCTCTTTTCTGTAGGATACACAGTAGGTGACATTTGGTTGAAATTATAAGGAGGCATTCATTTCTAGGTACAGTAAATGACATTTTAATATAACAGAGTAGCTTTGCTTAATGTGCTGTTAAAACAGTTTTCACGTTAAAGTGAGCAGTGCAAATTGAGATTCAATAGTTTGGTGATGAGTAGTGACATATTCTACGTTTTTTTTTTTTTTTTTTTGTTTAAATGCTCATGACCTTATCAGTGCTTTAAAATAGTACATCCAAACATCCTGAGGATTTCCCCAAGCTGTCTCTGATTATGGAACTGGTAGCTTTTTATCTGTTACAACAGCTTGAYTGCAAAGCTTTATTTTTTTCTACCTTTTTTTGCAGTCAGTTCAGTACTTGGATGCTGTATATATGACACAATGTTCAGAACRGTTTGTACTCGTTCTAACATGACATTGGTAGACACGTCTGTTTGGACGCATGCAGACATAACACTATTCTGCAGGCTGTTATTTGAGTTTGCAAAACAAAACAAAAAAAATCATCATGAATTTATTATCATCGCCTGTGATGGTTTCTGTGCAGCCAGTGAAAATGTGAATTTTGTTCAGATTATTTGGAAATTCTGTGAAGAGAGAAAAAAAAGGTAATTTGCTTCGAACATTTGACTGAAATCTTTGATAAGAGCTTGTAAAGAGCAGATGTGGACAAACTGATGTGGGGATTTAGAGCGGTGCTTATTGGAGTTGTTGCTGTTTTATATTGGTGTTGATATCTCTATTGTGGTCATTTTTTCTTCCGTACATTTTTYGGCTCGTAGCTCAATTTTCATGCTATTTCAACAATTTATATATCAAAACGTTCAGCTCCTAGAGGACACTCTGGCTATGACTTTTGGTACTTCAGATGTTTATAGTTTTTCAGATACACTGCCTGTCCAAAACAAGGTGAAACTCCATGCTGAAGTGTCAATTGGTATGTCTCCGCCAGCCTTAAAAAATACCTGTTTTATACTACCAATCATCAAATATGACCTTGACCTTTGATGGCCAAATCTAATCAGACTGAGTACTACCCTAATGGAGTTACTATGCCTGTTTATATGTAAATATATAATTTAATTCAGGAGATATCATGCACACAACCTGTGCAACACTGGACGGAAATAAATCTTGTGACACTGCAGAAGCTTATCCAAACAATGCCACAGCGAATGTGTGCCATAATCAAAGCTGAAGGTCCAACCAAATATTAAAGTGTGTAACTTTTTTGTTTTTGGTGGTGACTGTTTTTTGGCCTGGCAGTGTATTTCGCTCATTTCGCTTTTATTTCTCATTAAAAAGGAATAGAGCTGTTTTCAACATCCTTCCAACCTTTCAAAAATTTCATAAATCTTTTCTTTAMTTTTTACCTTTTGTTCTGATTCTCCTTTTTTAACTTCTTTGTGCCAGTTTCATCTTCCTTCAGCTTCTGTTTTGCTATTTTTCCCAGCTTGTTTTAGCTATTATTTTGAGATTTTCTGCTGTTCTTTTGTTACTTTTTGTGCTTCTTTCAGCTTTTTTATGCTTCTCTTAGCCAARTCTTTCACTGTTAAGCATTCATACGACATTTTTGCAGGAAATACAAATTCTTTTCTAGTTTWATTTATCTTCAGTGCAGTGGGACTTTAAAAAAATGGTTTGTTTGTTTGAAACTCCTTTGTCTTTCTCAGATTTTCTTGTAGAGTCGCCAGAGAGGAGATTAATGAGTTACATATTTCCCTCTCTGATCCTCAATGTTGAGACTGTTCACATGTGATACATTTTTCCATTCTTCCAGTCTTTGAGACAAAATCAAGTTGATGCAATGAATGCTAATTTGGCTTTATTATTAGCTTTAGTGCTTCTAAAGAAAACATTTACTTAAGGGATAGAGCTATTTACTTTTATATTAGTTTAATTTATCTATTTTTATCTTAATTTGCCAACGAGTCAAGCCACAACAACCACTTATCTGAAAGTTTGCATTCCTCCTTTCAAGGCTTGTAGTGACTAAAACAAAGACATGCTGGACTCATGTGAACCAAGTTCCCMTTCAAAGATGCTGGTGTTCAATTTTAGTAAAATGCTTGGAAATCTGAGCTTCATAAGACATTTCCTTGAACCGGGTGTTTTTAGTGTCTGAAGGTGTGTGGCTGAAAGTGGCTTTCTAATCAACAGTCTACCTTTTTATGGTTTTTCTAATAAGAGGTGGAGGAGCAATTTCAAGGTTGAGTGGTCTGAATGTTGCAATTYATCACCTAATCGTCTCAAACACAAACCGTAGCATCGCCACTTCTCCCACCACCGTGTGAACAAGTTGACTAACAGCCGTGAAGATAGCAAACGCCCCAATCTGACTCGAAACAAAAATCACCACTGCAGCAAAACAATAATGTCAAAACACCGATTAWTTCTGGGCTCCAGGATTTTCAGAACTGCCCACCCAAGACGTTTCATTTTTATTATCATAAACTGATAACTGACTGATATTAATGTGTAACTGTTTCAGATTTACTGGTACAGACAGCAACTGTTTGCATGGTCAATCGTTAATTTATTTTGCAGATGTTAAAACATTTTCACAAAGCTTGCAACCTTTTTGAAGTGCTCTTCGTCAAAAATAGATTCACTTCAAAAGTAGTTTTTTCTCTGGTGATTAAAGCAGCTTTCTATATAATTACCTGCGTTCAGTGAGTGCATCAGAGTGACTATTTTCTCTGGCTTTGGATATTGATTGGTTTGCACTCGAGGGCTCTCAGCCTYGCAGTGAAGCAAACTGTAGTTGTTCGGAAATAAAAGTTGGACTTTTTAACTGTCTTATTAAAACAAACAAAAATCCGGAGCTAAAATGATGTGGGAACACTTTTCTGTGAAACACCTGATTAAATTCTCACATTTTTAATTCAGTGATTACTAAATTTAAATTCAAAATGTCCTTTTTGTTGATTTTTACCTACAGTTTAGACTTTGTGCATTAATTGACAGAATGATAATGAAATATAAAATAAAAGAGAGAAAAAAATGTTACAAAAGGTTTTTAGTTTTACTAGAAAAGCAATAAGATATACAAAAAAGGAGGATAAAGTAAAATAAACCAAACCCCCCATCACTTCCAAAGTTATGTTGGTGCTTCATTCAACCAAAGACTGGCCTTGTGTAATATTGCAGTTACATTACTACAGATTTCAACAGTGCAAGAGTTGGAAAACTCCTCAAGAAAGGACTCCAGGAGTTTTCAAATGCATCATCAGATAATGAAGTGAATATAAGTTTCACTTAAGTTGAATAAGTTTTTCAAGTTTAAGACAACCCATAATATCTTGTTGTAGCCATTGTAACAGAGRGAGACAGAGGAGACATCTTTCCATTTAAATAGGACAGCACAATGAGCCAAAAGCAATGCAAACACTATAGAACGGTTAGTGGTGGATGAACCAAATCTATCTTCTACAATCTCGAAAAGGGCTGCTAATGGGTTTGGTTCTAATCTAACATCAAACACATAAGATAGTATGCCAGTAATTACTCAAAAAAGGTAATGAGAAAAACATATAATAAAAAGAGGCCTTAATTTGGTTACATCTGATATATAGTGGACTACCAGTAGGGTATTTGGAAGACAGCTTATCATTAGAGATATGAACCTGGTGAACAACCTTAAACTGGATTAACTGATGTTGAGAACCAAGTGAGGATGAGCTGACCAGTTTCAAAGCTAACATCCAGGACTCATCAGAGATAGGACAGCCTATGTCTTTTTCCCAAGCTGTCTTAAATGTATCCACCAAGGGGTTTTTAAAGGCGACCTATTATGGGGGGTCTTAGCACAAGTTAGGATCCATCTGTGGGCTATACAAAACATTTGATTTATTTCACAAAAAGAATCTCAAATAAGGAAATTTCACCTCTTCAGTCCTGCCTCTTCTTCAGCTCTCTCCAGAACGTGCTGTATGCAGAAGTTGCTATGGAAACCCCCCTCCCCTATCCTCCCTATCCATTTGTTTACGTTAGCTCCGCCCCCCCGATTTGGTAGACGTTTCCAAAGTGAAATTCTTTTCACAAACTACAGCTTTCTTTGGCAATATTGTTAGAACATTGTCATCAAAGATTAAAATAAAATTAATCCAGGCATCTCTGTTCTCTATGGCTGCTGCAAAAACAGCACAACTATCGTCCCTTGAAGAAGTGGGCGGAGCTTCACCTCAGGTTGCCTCGTGAGGAGCAGGACACTGGTTTAGGTTGCTAGGTCACTGTTATTGTGACGACAGAATAAAGTGCTTTGAGAAATACCATGTTTCCAGATACCTAAAAATACATGTAATTACAGCTAAAAAACGACTGGGTGCATTTTTTTGGTGTTTGGACTGCTTCTCTAAGCAGTAGAGACCCAAAAGTAAGTTTAAAAACATGAAAAAAGTGAGTTTTGCATAATAGGTGCCCTTTAAGACCCAACAGGATGTTATACAGTTTAGTGATGAGGCCTGTTTTAATGGATTTATTGTCATAATTTTATCAAGTGTGATTAGTAAAGTTCCAAAAGGAGATACATCCTGCTTTTAAATATTTCTTTTTCACATTTAAATCATTCATTTTGGGGTCTATATAAAGTGGAACTGCAATGCTTTGGTCTGAATTCCTCCTTATTGTAACTCCACAAGCCCCTCTCTTTMACCWYTTTTCTGAGGCATGTCTCAGATGAACTCATTTTGAGGCTGTCTCTTTAAATCCAAATGAGCCGCTTCACAGCCCACCCCCCTTCGGCTTCCAGAGCGACCCATTCTAGTTTGATAGAGGGGYTTGYGACTATRTAGCTGCACAGAAACTTTTTATTTGCAAATGAATTGAAATACATCAACAAGGGAACAAAATGCATTTAATGCTTAAAAAAATGACTTTATTAAATGTCCCCTTTAAATTACCATTGAAAATACTAATTGTTGATCATTACTATGTATAACATAATGTTACATTTGATKACAATATAATATTACTTTATATATACAGTAGCTGTAAAAACCAGGAGTACTAAACTCCATCATGACTTCATCACAAAAGGATTAGAAGCCTTTAGGTAGGAGTCTGTCAGGAAACCTTTGCTCCTCAGACACAATATTTAGGCCATGTTCTTATAGACGTAATATTTAGCTCCAGTCTTCTCAGTTTATTTTTCTGCTGGGCCCTTTCCGGTCATGCCTCACATAGCTACCCTCAAACTGTAACCAGACAGTTACAGTGCACCGGGGCCTTGTTTTGACTAGACAAGCAGCAGATGCTGATTCCTCACCACCCTCCTCCGTTATTATACGACTTCCCCGCAGGAACCGACCTTGTTTCCTTCAGAGAGACATGACATCCGAGTGTGAACCGGAGGGGCRGGGGGGTGAGTCAATTGGAACCCGCCAGTGGCATGTGGGACGAGACGAACGTGCCTTTCCTCGACCTGTCACATTCCTTCCACTTTTAACCTGCCCTTCCTCTTGATGTTTGTCTGCCTCACTGCTCCTTTGGCCTTTCATTTGTAACATGTGAGTGCTGCTGCCTCTCCACTGTTGCATCTCATTTGTTGTCTTACAGAGATTAAAGTATCAGGTTCTGGGAGGTCTTAACTCAGATCAGCTGATTAAAAGATATCAAACTGCACTTTGCGAGTAAAAAGTACAAATTCACTTTGTATGAAAACTAGTTTTTTTAGATAAATTGTCAGTGGTAAAATTTAAATTCAAACGTGAACTCCAGAATATGCCACGATAGCTTATCCATGCCCTCCWCCCCCAGGCTAATCCAACATGTGACACAGCTTTACTTCTCGTGTGTAATTTACCTGACCACGCCATCAGCTTTGGCCCCCGGAAGTTTGGTCTACTGTACCCGTCGCAGCTCAGTACAGCAGAGCAGTCTTTGAGACAACTGCAGGAGAGCTGCGAACAGGAACTCCCCATCAGCCTCACAAGATGACCCGGTCAYGCTCAGCCGTCACTGTGGGTGTGTGAATGTCTGGCTCGGCGTGTGAGACGGAGCGGTGGAAGACACAGGAAGTGGGCCAGGCATAACGGTGCTGAGGAAAGTCCTGCTGAGGCCCTACAGGGTTCGACAGAAGTTGAGACAAACCATTTGAAAAAGTCTGACTTATTGTGAAAATATATGGTTTTTGATTTTAATCTAGATTTTTAGGGTTCTTCTTCTTGTCATCCATCATGGACGGCGACCTACAACGGTCAAAGGTTTTCCGTTGCTAAAGTTCCAATGTGGGCGTAACGTCTACTTTGGTTTTATGGCACCTGGTATTCCCAGGTGGTCTCCCATCCAAGTACTAAACAGACAAGACCTGGTGAGTTCAGGGTGGTATGGCCGCAAATTTTTTTTTAGGATTATTCCACTGTAATTTAGTCAGTTCTCTTAATTATTCTTTATAATTAAACAAGTTGAGATAAAATAAATAATATTTGCAAAAATTAATTAGATTCCATAACATAAAACTTTATTAAATGAGACATATCCTGCTTTTAAATCTGTCTTTTTCACATCTAAATCGTTCAGTTGGGATTCGTATAAAGTGAGACTGCAATTCTTTGGTCTGATTTCCTTATTATTGTAACTCCATAAGCCCCGCCCCTTTTCTGAGGTGTGTCTCRGATCAACACGATTTGAGGCTGTCTCTTTATACCCAGAYGAGGCGTTTCACACACCGCCCCCATTTGGCTACCAGACCGGTTCATTCCAGTTTGTTAGAGGGGTTTAYGACTATATAGCGSCGCAGAAACTTTTTATTTACAATTGAATAAGGGAAGACTTGTCCATCCAGCCTTACATGTTGGAGCCAGAKTTYGACCCAGAGCCATAGGAAAATGAAGACCACCAAACTGTARTTAGTAAGTTCAGACCTTATTAATTCCTTCTCARATACTATGATGTAATAGTTCAGAAAACATCCTAGAGAATARAGAAAACAGAACTGGTTTTATGACCCAAACTGAATATAAAGATATCTACGCTTCACTAGGTGAAACTAAATTCAACTTCTCTGCAATCCTAGAGACTCTAAGGACTCAACAAAATGCATTTAACARAWAAAAAATTGCATGAAATGTCCCCTTTAAGCTAGTTTTATTGAACTAGCATAGAATCCAGTCTGCTTCACATAAAATCTCCTATAATTTTGTAAAGCACTAAATAGAACAGTGACAAAATCCAAACCTTTGAGGTTTTTAACTTAATGTGAGCTCAGCTAATCCATCAAACTTGTTTTGATATTACTTAATAGTAGCTYATGCCAAACCACACAAATAATTCAACTATAATGCCATTTGCCCCCCACCCCCACCCCCCTCCGGAAATGTCATTATTCGCTAATTGAGATAGATGTCTGAACACTTTTAATGTTTAAGTTCTAATTTTTCCTTCTTGTCATGACTCTTGGATAACTGACTTTATTACTTCCTTTCATAATAAAAATAAGTACAATAAATAAATAAATAACACCACACTTGCTCCCACACTCACAGATATAAACCGTCAACATCAACTTCATTGATTGCAGGAGTTGGAGAGCCAGAAGGAATATTTCATACTTTGCAGGCCATTGCCATTAGTCTTGCCTGTCATTCTTTGTTTTCAGCTGCGGTTAAAAGCCCAGCTCTCTCTGCTGTCACCGAGCAACAAGAATCAGTTTTACTGATAGGCATGGTAATAACATTAGATAGCCACTTACGCTGATAAAAAAATACGAACTTTTAACTGTACATACTGAGTATCGAAATCGAAAACTTGTTCATACTTTGTCGCCATAATGTGCAGCCATGTGAATGTGTCAGCACTGAAATAATTGTTGGTCACGGTTTGCTGCGTCTGCCTGTTGGGAATAAATCCAGGTGCTTTCAGCCTCAAAAAAGGCTGCGTCCACAATGCCTCACACTAAAAGTCACRATTCATGTTTGAATCAATTTTTATCAAAGGAGAAAGTTGGATTTGGTGGTTTTAGCTGTAAAATTRAATCATTTTAGCATTTCTTTGTTTAAAAAATAACGAGTTTGCTGTAAAACTCTATTTCTATTCCATTAGTGTCTGGCATGTAAAATAGCCTTTTCCCCCCACAACACACCTGGAGGACTCATTTATATGGAACACAATTAATTTTGTTAGTCGGTATGACTCAAGCAGGAAACTATTCGTTGAGTGTTAATTTAAAAACGGTGCTTCGACGTGGAAATGATTTTATCTTAAAGAGAAGTCTGGACTTGATGTAAGAAAATATCGCTGGTGTGATTTAGTAGCTGTGGGCCCATTTGTGGTCAATTCTATGAGCATGACGAACAATGCGGGGTGTGACACACGGTTGTTACGTAAGTCTTTGTATTCCCATTTTAGTAWAAGGATAAACTATTTATTTAATCCATTAGTCACAGTCCTGCCTGGATCTGAACTTATTGGTTGTCTTTTTCAAAGCCGCATTTTGTTTGTATTGTGACTGAATCATAAGCAGGCTGGTGTGAAGGAGGTTGAGCTAAGTTCAGTTTAGAAACCAAACTTCTTATTTTAGTTCTAAAAAATTAATAAGAGTGACTTAAACCTTAATATAATGTCATTTCTCTGCTGGTTCCTAATTGCGAATTGCTGATAATTTATAACCACAGTGTCACTGATGCCTTTAGTCTCAATTTGGGTTAATAAAATATCCCAACATGAGATCATTCTTGCCTCTGTATGAATTACTCCTCCTCTCTGCCTCTTTAGAAAGCACCAACCATCACTCTCCGACAGATGCGATATATCTCAGGAGTTATTTGTCCTGCAGAACCACTCCTCTCTGATCAAGCATCCCTTTTCACTCCGTTACTCAGCGTGGCTRATGCCGGTCGCAGCACGGCTTTCAATTAGACCGAGGTAAAGAGCTGTTTGCAAATTCAGTTTTACATTCAGTGGTTCTTAAACAAATTAATGATGGAATCTGAGCTTTTGAACTGCTGTACGCTCAYTTGCTGAATTTCGATGTTGAACAGAACGGTTTGTTACTGTTGCACTTCTCAAATGAGAAATTACATCATTTCCTCTAATTGGTGAGCAATTTAAAGTAAGTGGGTTTAATAGAGGACCAGTGATTTAGAGGCTTTAGGAGGGGAGCGGTTTCYATGCAGTGAATGTTCTCTGAACATAACTGTGGTGAGGAATTATTTGGGTCCTATGCAAAAAAAAAAAGGGTAATTTTACAGAAGGTGCAGTATGCCGGTGGTCCTTGTCTGCATCTTGGGTCCATTCTGTAAACCACTCTGTTTCCCCACATGAAGTCATATGAATGCACAATATGCATGACTTCATTCACACAAACGTGACAATTGCGTGTGTGTTTTCATACGTACGCGGGAGGTGAGACCGAGTTGTCGAGTTTCCACACAAGGGTGAGCCAGGAGGGGATGGTATGTATCGACTGGGTGCCAGAATGTTCTCAGAGAAGACTGGAGGCCCCGTGGAGGAAACCTGTCTCTTGCATCTTTTTTTTCCCACCTACTTGTAAACGTGTCACAACCCTGTGTGCTGCTTGCACTAAACGGAAAGTGAAATTGTAATTTTTCACAGTAAAATTTTAAACCAAGCATCGGGATAAAACAAAAAGGTGCTGTAGTTGGTTTTAAACATGACGTTATCAGGGTTTATCATCGTTTTGTTAAATTAAAAAGTAGGGTCGGGCAAAATCACATCGTGTGCATTTAATCAGCAGAAAAACTGTCAACAATTAATATTTGCCACTTTGCAATTACTGCAGTTAGTGCTGTGTGATGATGTGTTTTGAGTGTGTCACACCATCACTATCAGGTGCGTATGTGAGSACACTGGCAGAAGGCAGAGTGGGTAACACTAACCCATATGAACTTATTTAATCACCTGAAAAAAACGACATAAACTGGAGTTTGAGGAAATCCAGAAAATAGATATGAAGGCCACAACATTGGCTACATGCAATCTCAAAAATCGTCAGATTAACTGTTATMAGCTAAATGCCACAATTAATAGTCACAATTTTTTCCCAATGTTGCTCAACCTAGAGCTGGGCGTTATGACCCAAATTTTATATTCTGGTATTTTCAACAAWTATCACAGTATTTGATAGGGCTGTGTATTGGCAAGAATTTGGCGATACAATACATATCATGACAGAGGGGTCACGATACGATATATCCCGATATATTGTGATACTGTAAGCAAGGCGATATATTGCGATTTTTTTTGTCCAAAAATTCTATTAAATAAAAACCTCTTGTTGGAAAAAAAATGAAAACCAAAATTCATTGTCTCAGAAAATTCTAATATTACACAGACATACTTTTGATACATTTAGCTGTGTTCTGCTTTGTATGTATTTTTATTTGTTTCATATTTCTTATTTCATCCATGTTTTCAATTATTAGACTAAATTTGCCAATAAATAGTCTGAAAATATATTTTTTGCAGCTTTTAGTTTTAAATATTAATTTACTATAACAATATGGTCACCCAACACTTAACAATAGGCTTTATGTTGTCATAAAGTTCAGTAAACAGATGATTAGAAGCTGCTGCACACAGTTTCTGGGATCAGCTGACCTGCATCCAGAACGTGATTTACATAACTGTGGGTCGAACAGCAGGACAGGTCCCGAAAATAAACAGTAAAAAAATGGAGAAGCTAAACAACACAGTTAAACCGTTTTTGAAGCAAACACAGCAGGATAAACTTAAAGTATATGGACTTTGATGCGATCAGCTGGACATTGAAAGCAACATACAGTTTTATGTCACGGGGGGAGTGCCAAACTTGAGGCACTAGACGCATGCGCTATATGCCTGCCTGCATTCCGTAACATGAAGGCTGACTACAGTTGGAAAAAGAGCGCACAAAACAGTTAATTTGGCTTAAAATACAGACATTCTGACAAATGTTTACTCACAATGCTAATGCTACCCTTACTCTCTGGCGCTCAAGAGGTAGAGGAGCCAAATGGCTGGCTCACTGCTGCCCACTATCGGTCAGAGGCTGAACTACAACATAAAAATGAACAGCTGGCAGGAAAGTTGACATTTTAAACCTTAATAAAAAAAATCGATCCAGGGCTTTAGAATATCGATACAGTATCGGGAAATGAAATATCACAATATTTCAAGTGTATCGATATTTTTTTACACCCCTTGTATTTGATGGTATTTTTCTTTTCACCACAGCTCAGCTGATAATAAAATGCACAATTGATGCTTATTGATTAGCAAACCATGATCAGCTGAAGTTACGCTCTTTCTGTGACACAAACTATTTCTTGCAGGGTTTCCGTGGATCCTTAAAAAGTCTTAAACGGCATTGAATTTATCAATCCAAAAATAAGGCCTTAATTTGCCTTAAAAAGTCTTTCTGAGGTCTTAAAAATGTTAACAGATTGTAAGGAAGATGATTATAATTCCTCTCAAAAATTAAATGAATTGGTAACATTTATTTTTCTTTTTAAATAATTCATTGAATGCCCCTCACAGCTACAGTAGTTCTTTTGTATTGAAATAAACATTTGGCTAAAATTGTCACTAACTGGGGTTTTTTCCCCCTTTGTGTTTGTTATGATATTAGTCTTAAATTTAATTTCAAGTGACATTAAAGAGGTCTTAAAAAGTCTTAAATTTAACTTGCCTTAAACTGTAAGAACCCTGTCTAGACTTTTTACTTTTATATTGTCTGTGTCGCTGTTTCCTTCCTTTACATGTCTTTTCTTCTTTACTGGTTGTAGACAGGAACCATGGATTTTGTTACGGTCATGGAGGAGGGGGTAAGAGCAAAAAGATTATTAGGTTTAATGTTTTGTGTTATTTAATAAAGCTTAACAGGAAGACTCAGCCTCTGTGCACCCGTCAGCTCAACCCCAGAACAAAACCACTTCCCCCGGGCTTTTCACAATAGAAGCACATTAACGTCTCCATATATTAACATTGCGCATGAAATCTTTCCATGCACATCACTGAAGAAGTGTATACTATTCAGCAATGGTGAAAACAGGAGCGTTTTTTAAATGTCAGTCAATATGAGCAGAAAAATCGCCACCAGTTATTGTGAAGCTGCTCCAACAATAACATTAGCATGCTAATGCACATAGCGGTGCTGCAAGGAAAAGTGCCCCCCCCCCCTCCCCCCGTGAAACAGTTCACTGGTGGGCGCAATGTAACATTGTGAATGTGTTCAAGCTATTTAAAACGGTATGTCAGTATTCAGAAAATATCATAATAAAAAAACAAACTGTTTTTGGTACAAACTGGTATACCGCCCAGCACTAGCTCAACCTTATTCAAAACTAAAAGATTTTACATGATATTTATGACTGAGGGTTCAGCTATTTGTGTGTGTGTTTGTCATTGTGACAAAGACAGATGAGCAGGCAGGTAGCACAGCAAGAGATGTGTGTGTGTTTGTGTGTACGTTTTTGTTACCTCGTGGTGATATATATATATTTTTTACCCTCTTCCCGGTAAACACAACCTTGTGAGGACCCATGGTTCCTCAAGGGGGAAAAAGTCAGGTTCCCATTGGGAGAAATGCCGTTGGTGGGTCAAGGGTTTGGCTTAGGTCTAAGGTGTGAATTGAGTTTAGGTCAGGGTTACGCTATCAAAGTGACCAGACAATGAATGGAAGTCAATGCAAAGTCTCCATGAGGATAGAAGAACAAACGTGTGTGTGTGTKAGAGAGAAAGAGAGAGAGTCCCCTCCCACTGGGCTGTCACAGTGTGGTTCGATGTCCACTCTGTTCTCATGCCAACCTCATGATACATTTTCAGTTATCTTTTCTCAGTCTCACAACATCTGTAGAGCTAGCAAACTACAAATGAAAGCACTTTTCATTTTAAGCAATGCATATTGCCCACAACCTTGCAAACCAACAACATAAATCTTGTACAATAAGTTATTTGTGAGAGTTTAATGACTCATYTACTGCTGCACTTGARTTTAGCTCAATTTCTGTAAAAATATCARRRATAGCTATTTTTGTTTTTGTCAAGKTTGATTATCTGTGGCTGTACCTACTTGTCCTTTTAGTTAACCATAGCAACATTTGCGGTTTATTGGCTTAAATGAGTCTGCTCAGCTGCTCTTATTTTYCTAAGGATCATTCTCTAATCCTTCCAGACCAAAAAAAAAAAAAAAGCAAACACTGCATTCATGGCAGGCTGGTTTTGCATATGCATCGTGTGTATACTAGGATTTAGACAGGGGTGTACATGTTCAGTGCTGTGTAAATGGTTCCAATCAGGCCACTGCATGGCTGCTGTTAGTTACATAAGATCCTCTTTCCATTGTGTAACTGTGTTTGTTTAGTTTTCCAGCAAACGCTTTGGTGAAGAGGTGAATCTCATAGGGAGGCTCCAGAGGATACACGGGCCTCAGAGGTGGAGCAGATTTGTTGGCACYGCGCTTGGAAAATAGACATCAATAGCATTGAGAAATCATCCGCAAAGATTGGTGGCGATATGGATTTTTAAAAAAAATTGTATTATTGATGGAGATTGCAATGGTTTAACATAAGTGGTTTTGCTTTCCATGTGGAAATRATTTCAAATTTTTTACTCCAGTGTCAATTTGGGGCCAAATACTTCGGTACTTTTCAACCGTGCATTACGCCTGTTGATATGTTTCAAAGCTGCTGTATGTTTTTATAAACTCCTTCTGCAGCCCATGAATACCTTACCTGCTATGCTTTTATCATAAGATAGGAGACAGTGTGATGATAGACAAAGAGAATACAACAAGAGACTCTGGCTGKGTATGTTATCCTGCCTTTACCACACTTCGGCCCATTAATCCAAAGGAAAGAAAAARAAGAATGTTCCTGTTATTCAAAAAATAAAGCCTCTTGTAAGCATGTTTTCCCTCAGATTGCTTAGCAACAAAGGGAATAATGTTGTTAAAGGAAATAAAAGCTGCAGGATTTAAAAATATTCCACTTAAAAAAAAGTTCTCTGCGCTGTGGCCCCTGTCCACACTTGGCAGCCCAAAGAGGTTGTTGCTTAGAGTGAAAGGGAAATCAACTCTGACACAATGACAAGGTTCTCTGCTTCTTAGTGCTTACCATAAAGTCTAATTGCTCTGGGGATCCAAACCCACAATAAAGAGCCGTCCGCTGAGGTCCGGAGCTGTGGGAAACTCCAGCAGACTTCCGGAAAATTGGAAAAAGGCAAGAAAACTTGCACATGTGCACACAAACACGCAATGAAACCATGTGTGCACTGAGATAACGAGTTTTTTTCCACCCCCCATTTAAATGACTTGTACATTGATCTGCTCATGCTTGGAATTGGTTAATGCCGCACATCTTCCTGTTTGGCAGATGTTTTACAGCACAGAGCAGAGGAGCATAACTCACCGCAAACGCATCATGAGATCAGGTTAATAATACAACCTCAGTGGGGGAGAAATCACACCCGTTAAGCCGGTCCCTCACTGAGTTTGGCTTCGGTGGAAGCGGTCTTGGCATGTGATTACAGGTCAGGGTTTGCAGGGTCAGGAGGCAGACTGATGAACTGGAACCTGTTGGCCAGTAGAGGAAGTGCCTATCACCTTATTAGCAGAAAGGATTAGCACATCAACACCCCAGGAAGCTTTGATTGCCAGTATCAACTGTAAAGGTCATGCAGTGGGCTTGATTTACTTTGACTGTCAGTGTGTCTGCTGTGTAGTTGTTGTAACTTGCAACTATTTATTACCCTTAAAACCTCCTAAAACTATTTTGTGTTTTTTGCGATTGCACAGAATAATACTGTGTGCTAGGAACGGTCAGAAAAACTGTCAACAATCAGTATCTGCCACTTTGCAATTAATGCATTTAATGCTATATCATGACATATTTCTWTGTGAGACACACTCTCACTAGGGTAGAGAGCCGCCTCCGGGTCGGGGAGGAGGTCCTGCCCCGAGTGGAGGAGTTTAAGTATCTCAGGGTCTTGTTCATGAATGAGGGAAAAATGGAGTGAGAGATCGACAGGTGGATTTGGTCCTGCGTCTGCAGGGATGCGGGCGCTGTACCGGTCTGTTGTGGTGAATTTTGGCTCAGCTCTAGATTTACCAGTCAGTCTACGTTCCTACCCTCATCTATGGTTACAAGCATTGGGTAGTGACTGAAAGAACAAGATCGCAGATACAAGTGTCCGAAATGAGCTTCCTACACTTATCCAGGGTTGTGTCGCGGGGGCAGCAGCCAAAGCAGAGAGACCCAGACTTCCCTCTCCCCAGCCACTTGGGCCAGCTCTTCTGGGGCAATCCCAAGGTGTTCCCAGGCCAGCTGAGAAACATAGTCCCTCCAGCTTGTCCTGGGTCTTCCTCTGGATCTCCTCCCAGTGGGACGTGCCCAGAACACCTCACCAGGGAGGCGTCCAGGAGGCATCCTAACCAGATACCCGAGCAACCTCAACTGGCTCCTCTCAACGTGGAGGAGCAGCGGCTCTACTCTGAGTCCCTCCCGGATGACTGAGCTTCTCACCCTATCTCTAAGGGAGAGCTCAGACACCCTGCAGAAGAAAATCATTTTGGCCGCTTGTATCCACGATCTCGTTCTTTCGGTCACTACCCAAAGCCATAGATGAGGGTAGGAAGGTAGATCGACCGGTAAATCAAGAGCTTCTCCTTCTGGCTCAGCTCTTGCTTCACCACGACAGACCAGTACAGCGCCCACATCACTGCAGATGCAGCAACAATCCACCTGTCGATCTCCCGTTCCATTCTTCCCTCATTTGTGAACAAGACCCCAAGATACTTAAACTCCTCCACTTGGGGCAGGACCTCCTACTCAACCCAGAGGCAACACGCTGTCCGGCTCAAGACCAAAGTACTTGTTTTCATTGGATATAAAATTTACTGATTTAAATCCAAGCGTGACTCATTACTATTTATGTATTTTATTTTACGTAAGTAATGTTAGCAAAGCCTGCTAGCTAATGTTAGCAATCAACCTCTGTATCTACATTCTTTACCCAATCCTCACACAAACAGATTTAGTCAGCATTAACTACATATTGTATTAGCTACCTGGATACAGTATGTTTTAGGACACTATTTTTTATTTTTTATTTTTTTCTGGTCTTTGACTCAATCTCGCACTCTCTTGGTCTTGACTTGGTCTTGTCTAGGGTCAATTCACAGCTTACTGTTTTAACCTGTTAGAATGGAGAAGTTAGTTTGATGATTTGTAAGTATAATTTTAGAACACAGAGTAAATGATTTCGAAAAAAATATGAAAGCGTAATTTTCATGTATTATTGGCTAAAAGCCAAAATTAATTATGATTTTTTTTGCCAATATCACCCAACCCTTATTCTGCTGTATTGCATATATAT
>NW_013952767.1:410407-413728 GCF_001266775.1 Austrofundulus limnaeus
CATACTGTATGTATGTATGTATGTATGTTCAGTCTTGCCTCTTATCTTCTGTTTTTTTGACATTCCAAGTTTTTGGAATGTGCAAAAGGGTGGTCAAGCTTCACAAAGTGTAAAGTTACGTAAACGTAATAATTAATGCATGCTTAAATAGGCTTGTTATGGTATTTTAAATTAGGTTCCTCACCTCTCAGAGCGTTCACAATTCTTAGCCGAGGCCTTTTAAACTTGAGGGATGGTCAAGCACTTCCACTAATGTGCTGGAGGATGCATAATGTCTTGCAAATGCCAGGGTCATTAAAACAAAGCTGTTAGGGAGAAATTATCATCCATTTTTCAGTTTTAATATGATAATTTTCCTTTGACCAGGTTGAGATKACACTTTTACCACTTTGAGAAAATAAGCTACATAGTAGAATATAATATTGAAATATGCATAGCAAAAATTGTGTACCAGTAGACATGTTGGACCTCATTAAAGATAAAACATTTTCAAAACATTGGTGTCTGGTACACAGTCAGTCTCTGGTTAAAAGCTAAGCTCAGCTGCAAATTTGATTTATTTAAAGATAGAAACAGGAGATATCTATTCAAAAATGGCTGTCTCAGTTCATCCATCACACTGTACAGTAAACCTGCTTTGTGGGAGAGCAGCATGAGTTTGAGATGAGTGTGTGGGTCATGTTTTGAGTCTTCTTGGACAGAGAAAAAGCAAACAAACCACATTAACCCTCAAAGAAACCAGGAGACAAGTAGACAAACATGTCCAATGCCAGACAAATACATGCACACATTTAGATAAGGATGAGAAGTCTTCAAAATAAATCCAAGGACAATAAACACTTTCAAAATTTTGTTTCATTTATTTAAAGTAGAATCTTGTACAAAGACGTCTCCTCCAGAAAAACACAGGTTGATGTGACCAAACGTTTCACACTTTTTCATTTGACTGAAAACTACGTTCTGTCCGTCACAGGATCTTTTTATCACCACTCACTCAACTGTGAGATTCTATTGACTGACCATTTTCTCCGAGTCATGTCAGGTCAACCGTCRTAGCTGCTTTGAGAGCAAATCTGTTTGTACTTTCCGATCCACTCCATTGTTAGTCTGAAGATGAATTCATTTGATGACTTGCACAGTAATTACCTTAAAATTTATCTAGAGGCAACCTGAGCTCTGCCGCAGAAATMATCTGCTTCATTAATTACCCTTACMGCAGCAAGAGGGGTCGTTTGTTACRTTATAAYGTAGGTGTTCAGAATGAGGAGCAATGGAACAAAACTGAACGTAACATTTTTCTGACTTAGAGACGACCTGCAGTACTATAGCCTACAATTTATAGCTGGTCTACGGTACTTTGTAATACTATAAAATATCTTTACAAAAGGACCTTGAGTCTTGAAATAATTCTTAATAGTCCTGTTTCACTTCTTGTTTTGCATGTTTTAACAGTAAATATTAATACATTTTCAGTAGAAGCACCAAGTATCGATTCGATTCACAACGATTCAYGATTYAGTTTGATTGAACTGATTTTTTTTAACCCAGCCCTAATCAAATCCTAAATCTAAATKGAAAAGTTAAATCTTAAATGTTGTGGTTAAATGATGAAACCTATGTTTAAGAMGTTCAGAATGGAACTCAGTCTTTGCTGTTGGTTGCAGCTTTTGTTGTGACGTCTGCATCCTGCAATTAGAGCCAACGCTAATGCTGCTATCACTGCTTAGGCTGGCCTTTTAAAATTCAGATTCGYAATGTGTTCATTGAAAACAATATCCAAGGAACCTGTGGTCCGGCAGTTTGCAGTGCAGCTCAGACACCAGCCGCATCTGCAAGTTTGATGCCTTGTAGGGAAGTGTTAGCAGTGTTAGCAGTGTTAGCAGCCTTAACAGGTGTACTTCACTCCGCAGAGGTTTGCGCAGACACGAGACGGTTTCAATGTGGACTTGAAGCGGCAGTCCACGTTCGAGGTGTTGCACAATAAACTGCCTGGCGAGTACTGTTTTGGATGCAACACCAAGCAGATAAAGTTGAGAATCTGTGTCATTTGTAGACGAAATTTTGAAGAGCGCCTCATGGAGGAGATTAGAAAACTTTGATACGTGAATGAAGGAATCTAAAGACTTTCAGCGAGCAACAAATTTGTGGGAGGAAATAGCTCAGATCCTGGGTAAGGTAGTTCTTTTCGTTTTTCTTTTGCTGTTTTAAAGCTAAAATGCAAACTATCTTCCTCCTCATCCTTGACATGACTGAAATTGCAAGAAATTAAAGATTTTGTCAGGCGGTCAGGACATTCGAATATGAAGTCTCAAACATCCTCGAACAATACGCGCAGAGTCCGCGCGGCTCGTGGACTGTACACGGTACGCCCGAGTATGTGGGAGCCTTTAGCAGTTGCTATTATCTCAGGATGATGACATCATAACAAGAGCCGTGCACCAATAGCAAAGGCTGCATTCCATTCCAAAATACTTGAATGCAAACTTTAACATTTTGCTACGAGGTTACAGGGGTCACTGGTGCCCATATCCATCAGTTACTGCGCACCTTGGACAGGTCGCAGGCCTAACAATAAAACTATCAATAAAATGTTAGTGGAAAATAATGTTGCAAGGAATTTACACTAAGAAAGTGAGCTAAACAGTAAAAATGTTAGTGACATTTTTTTTTACCATTTTATTATTCTCTTGGCGCCCCTTATTTAAGTGTGTGTTGATGCATCAAATATTAATTTCAGCTCCAGTATTCCTGCCCCCTAGCTTTAAGATGGCTTTATCACAGCATGATTAAAGTCTCCACTGTGACTTTGCCCTCCTATTTTCTTCGCTAACGGAATATTGGCACATGAAGAATAAAGCGTGAATAGCTTTAGTAACCCTAAGTGAAACCCAGCACTGCGTTTCAGCCTCTCTTTCAATTAGGATTGTAGCGCTCAGGGAATTTAAATTATTTTTCAATTTAATGAGATAATAATTGATGTGACCTTCACCGACTGCTTGGAATTAGTGCAAAGACAACAATGACTCCCTTTTATCACAGTATCTCAACTGAATGCTACAGCTGCTCATTCAGCATTTTTCTACACTCGTTTTAGTTCATCTGGTCTTAGTGATTCATGGAAATGCCATTTTGATCGTAGCGATTACGTTTGATTTAATGATGTGAGGAAGGCCCACGTGTTGCCTGGATCCTCTTTAAAATGCTTATCTGAGTTCTGAACTAAAGGCAGGGATTACATCAGCCCTTAAAACTTTATAATATGCCTCTTTTCACACACACACACACACACACACACACACACACACACACACACACACACAC
>NW_013952767.1:414241-417160 GCF_001266775.1 Austrofundulus limnaeus
AAAAAAAAAAAAAAAAACAGTAAAGAAGACAGTTAAACTGAATTTTGAGTCTGAGCAGTTTTCTGAGAAGCTTAAACGGTCTCAGCAGTTTGGTCTTGTTCCCACAATTCAACAAATGAATGGAGTCTGGGTCATGATAGACTAAACCCTCTGACAGAAGAGGGGCTCAAGAATCAAATCTAATCAGACAGAGCGACGGTCCAGTCAGGGAAATAGGCCTAGAAAAATCTCATTGTCGTCTTCGCCCCCCCTTCCCCTTCTCACCAGTTCTCTCCATCTCTCCTTACTCATGGCACAGCAGCAGATCAAATCATAGCACCTGCTTTCTTCATTATGTCTCTGTAACTGTCCCGCTCTGTACAGACTGAACAGTGTGTTGTTCAGAGGCCCGCTGACTTCAAACATGAACTAGTTCAGGAATGATAATGACATAAACATGCTTGGAAAAATAGTATTGTTAACCAAAAATAAACCTTGTTGCATGCCTGTTTTTAGTTTGTTTTTGTTGTTTTATGCATTTGTAAGAAGCAGTTAGTCAAACTACAGTGAGGGTCAGAGTTTGCATTCGGCTGGCTGAGTGTGAAGCATTAATATTAGTGTCACGATTGGTTCGGCTGTAGACTAACACAAGGACTGTTTTCACAATAAATACAAGTTTTAATTACAAAATAAGCAAAACTTATTAAGTAATCAACACTTGAAAACAATAAGATTTAAACTAAATATCCCAACAACAACCAGAAAATGGAAAAAAAAGGTTGGCTGGACCTTTTAAGATTTTTCTTTCACAAGAAAGTACACCTGTCCTGTGCCAGACCTGAGGAGGGACACATGGACACACACACACACACTGGGATCTGAGAAACATTCCCATCACTCTCCATTTCACATTCCAATCCTCTGACAGCATGTCTGCTAATAAATGATCACATTCAAGTTAAAAAGAAGAAGAAGAAGAAAAGTACACCTTCAGTTTGACAAAATTGTTTTTCTCCGATGCGTCTGCCTTTTGGAAATATAACCTGATCTTTCCTCAAGACTGTTATTGCTTGTTTCACATCCCACCAGACAAATAAACCTTGTCCTTGCTTTATTATTGCCAATTTTATTTATAACACTTTTAAAGTCTTGACATTTTGCAGTTTTCCCACCAGGGTTCAAACAATCCTCCCATGCAGGCTGAACTGAGGGGTTATACTCTGAAACTGACCACTTACCAGAATCAGCTAAGTTTCAGTTTTTCAACAGGACCGACAATAACCTTCTCCTATCACCGGATTTGTTTAAATGTTGAATCTTTTGTGCTTGAATTGTTTATCTCTTAAACTCTCCAGTTTACCCAATCCTTGCTGTGACATCATGCTTTTCACCAAGCTGACCACATTAAAGATGSAAACAGATGAAATGTCAAACGCTGAGCTTGCAGGAATGTTCTCGCCACGCGATGGTGGCATCAAAGTCTCCTCAGGAATGCGGCAGAGCTTTCAGTCTTCACCTGCTTGCCGTTAGTCAGACTGACTGGTAAACACATAGAATGGCCATTTAAGGCTCTGGTATGAGTGCGCATGATGACTTGTGTCTTAACTATGGCATCAACATACACAGTCATGGATGGAGAATGGATGAAGTGAGCACTTTGATTGTAAACTAGGATCATATAGATCATGTTTAGTCAATGACTTGTGACACAAAATATTTTAGTGAACCTAGAGAGGAAAAACTAGAGAGGAAACAAGACCTTTTATGGAGTSTGACAGTACTAAATAAAGAGTCGAAGAATTGACTTAACAAAATGTTATCMTATGACAGCTTTAGTGTGCGAAAAAACCCAAAGAATGTAAAATATTYGGATGTTTTTAAGTTGAAAAAGTTCATTCATCACACACATCATATTCAGTCACTTCGTCATCTGCTGCACTTTCATATTTGGAACAGTTTTTGTTCGTTGTTGCTTAAYGAAGCTGATTTCTACTGGAAGTGGAATCGCAGCAACAACGCTGTGTCCCATTCAAAGATGATGACTAATGGAACGGAAGTAATCAAGTTTACCATACAAACTRCTCTGACGCTCGTAGGCATTTTTATACACACGCTTCCATTGTCTCAGACTCCTTTTGTGTCCTGTTTCTTTCCATCTTTAAGAATGTGCTATTGTGATTAGAAAGACGTCAATGTTGAGCATTTCTAAAGAATTTTGTTTTTGTGCGTGATTGCCCGAAAGCTTTTCCAAAGAAGGAAAAAATAAAGGTGAACTCAAACTCCACATCATTCTTCCATAGTTTAATGGAAGACTTTACTGTACCTTTTTCTTGGGCTACCTCTCGGTTATCCTTTGTTATCCTCTCAGACTGAATCTATGATGTAATCAGGAGATAACGAGGAAACTCATAGGTCACTCAAAGGTTCACCCAAAACCTTAATAAAGTTCGGATTTAGAACATCATAATAATATGAGCTGGATATATGGATTATTTCTGTCAGGTTAGTTTCCTGTTAGGTAAATATTGATCTGGGTTCTTCAGTTTAATCATATAGTTTTTTTTCTTTTTAGGTTCAGTTTGTATTAAATTTAAATCTTTACCTATAACAGTATAATGGGCRTCTGTGGGGGAGTGGTTAGGGGAGTTGTCCTGGAACTGGAAGGCCGCCGGTTCGATCCCCCATCCAGCCGTTTCAGTTGTCACATCTACCTAAAACACCTGATTGGTCATTAGAAACTAGAAAATAATACAGCATAAATACTTAATGCTGATCTAAAGCAATGTTTCCCAAAGTTGGGGTCGGGACCCAAAGTGGGGTCCCGAAACATCGAGGTGGGGCCCTGAAAGGATTTTCGGAATTAATTACATTTTTGCCTAAGTTGTTACAAAGGAGTGAGGTTAGTATATTTAAAATGGATAAATGTAGTATAAAAATATT
>NW_013952767.1:419504-421294 GCF_001266775.1 Austrofundulus limnaeus
GTTGTAATGTGACAAAATATGGAAAAGTTCAAGGGGTATGAATACTTTTGCAAACCACTGTAAAAGCTAAAACTAGCAAAACAATAGCTCAAAGCTAGCCTGGTAAAAACCAGCCCCTTGTTCTTGGCTTTGCTTCGTATAGAAGGTCTGGACTCTCAGCTATTGAAAAACAATTTCCTGCTGAAGGCGTGGACTCTGTTGAAGTTTAAAACGATTGGATCTGGTTTACCCAGTCGCTAACATTATGGCAGCCCTGCCTCGGTCATTGTGCCCCAGGGCAGCTGTGGCTGTAGCTTGCCTTAAAAAGCCTTCAAAGGCATTGAATTTGTCAGTCCAAAAATAAGGCCTTAATTAGCCTTAAAAAGTCTTAAATCAATCTTTCAGAGGTCTTAAAAATGTTAACACTTTATAAATAGGATGATTGTAATTCCTCTCAAATATTAAAAGAATTGGTAACATTTATTTATCTTTTTAAATAATGTATTGAATGCCCGTTGCAGCTAGTTGTTTTGTATAAAATATAGCTCAAATTGTCACAGTTTTTTTTTCCTATTTGTGTTTATTGTGATATTGGTATTAAATTTAATTTCAAGTGGTATTAAAGGAGTCTTAAAAAGTCTTAAATTTAGCTTGCCTTAAACTGTAGAAACTCTGGAACACAGTATTTTGCAAAAGTTTAGCAGACAAGCCTGATGATACGAAATTAAAAATAAGGTTTTACGTAATGCGTTGCCCACCATGCATAGAGATGTTTTGGTTTGATGACTGCATGCTTTGTTAGCAGTGAAACAGCTGGAACTCTCCATGARCAGGTTTTGTTCAGTTGGTGTTTGTCATCATATTCTGCCACGACCCTTTGACTCAAAGTGAGGTAATCTTCTAATCACTGGCACACAGTCATCATGCTTGAACGAGTACTTCAGCAGCTGTTGATTGGACAGTTGCACTGCATATACACACTTGACTGATTGTGTCAAGGCTGTGTGAGCTAGTGTCCTTTCTGCTGAACTCTGTGACTTTGTCCCTGTAAGGCGACAGTCCAGGCATGCTTTTCCCTGCATAGTTGCCATAACCAAAGGACTCTGTGTAACATGTTGATACAACACAATTATGCAGACCCGGGCAACTGGTCGATATTTCATTTCAGCTGTGCAGCTGTTAACGATTATTGCTGGTACACATTTATTTCACTTCTTTTTGCAAAAGAACAGATTTGACATTTGATTGTTCTGACAATGTCCTTTTAAAGAACAAAATCAAAGTTTTTGTTTTATTTATCGAAAAAGATATATATWTTTTTCTAACATCCCCATTACACACAAGGCTTTTACTTCATCAGAAATCCCATTTTGATCTCAAGCAGGGTAATGCATAGAAGGCAGTAACTTAACAATGGCAAACTCCACTCATGACGTCACGCATATCTTCCATTATCTTCYGCTCTCTCAAATGATTGGACAGACTGGATTATGGTAATAACATAAGAGAAAAAGACGTTCCTAGAGCRAATTTYGATACATCGGACTTMAGAAATCACAGAGAAGTTCAGTCGAARCATTGTYTRTAGGATTAGGGTCTTCRACCGATGTGGAAAGYGAGTGGAATTGTTAAAAATGTTGGTGTTTATACCATGTTTTATAGCTTAGCTTGCTACATTTATCATGTGTTTCTTTCATTCAAGCCACTGCTTCTGCATCTTATTAGTAGTAATATTAGATTTAGATTTTTTTGGGATTTATTTATTTAACAGGAAAAGATTATTAAAAATCAAGTCTGACTCAGCATAATTG
>NW_013952767.1:421364-428833 GCF_001266775.1 Austrofundulus limnaeus
TGAGGTTACGGGTAAGTGGTTAAGTTTAGGGTCTGTGGTTAATATGAGGTTACGGGTAAGTGGTTAAGTTTAGGGTCTGTGGTTAACATGAGAGATGTGGTTAACATGAGCAATCAGGGTTAATGGTTAACTTTAGAGTCTGTGGTCATGGTTAGGCTCTAAAAGGCTAGTAGAAATTACATTTCAGGTCTAGGATGGGTAGTTTTGTGCAATTCAAGTCTTGTAAAAACACATCGTCCTCCTCCGCCCCATGTCGTACAGAACGGACGTGCGGGGGGTACCCCTCAGCGTCAACATAATGACGCTTGGTCAAGCGTCAATACCTTGACGCGGGGGGCATGAGAACGGGCTCTATCACCTTATGTGTGACTGCAGTAGTGAGGCTATAACATGGATGCTATGAGTAAAGCTACCAGCTACCTGTTTATAGATAGAAAGTGCAGGGATAGGATCAGGGCAGTCGTGTTGGTCTTTTACCTCCAATACATTTTTTGGAGCAGACGTAAATTCCTGGTTGCACTTTTTTCTGGTCAAATTCAGCTCATCCWATCGCCTGAATCCAGATGTTAGCTAGCATCTTAGCTTGGCAAAAGTARCAATACTCCTTCCATGTGGTGACGACGGCTGCATCCTGTTACAAGTATTGTAGCACGATGTTGTGTTGTTCTCCCAGTGGAATTTGATGCTGTTTTCACAATTTTCTTTAAACTTGAACACAACTAAACCTCACACTGTAATGGAAACAAACACCAGAGTTTGCATACGCACGGGTGTTGAGTGGACATAGTCACGTGTCTTCTGTTCTAAAAATACCCMGAGTGTCCTTTTCCAGTTGTGGCAGCTTTTGTATTCCTTAATGTTGACGTAGTGTAATTTTAGTAAGACAAAAGCATATCAGCAATGACCACAGATATGTGTGAAGTGTTAAAGGTGCTTGTGAACCTTCATATATGTGTCCTAATGATGCAGAATCATCAGAACTACAGAATTCTTAACAATGTTCCGGTTCAGATCAATCAGCAGGAGCTTTTTCTGTGTGTGTGTCGATGGCATGCCCTGATGGAATGGAACAGCATGAGAATAGTTGGTATTAATACAGTTTCTCTCTGCATCTGCTTTAAGCTTTTCCAAACCACAACTGATGTGCCAGAATCCCCATCCCTTCATGATAACAAAAGACTAAGCATCTGGCAAAAACATTCTCCCCAAAACTCAACCCAACTCCTGAAACACATCTATTCATATGGTTTAAAACCTAAAGCCTGAAACATTTTAACCCTTATAAGGTAAAAATGTAGGTCATTTTAAGTGAATTTGTTCTGCTGCGTTCAAAGCTAACATTGGTATTTGCAGCTGGGAAAAGCATCAGTAACGCAGAAAAAAACATCATTCAGTGTTTGGTTTCTCTGCTTCTTTGTACACATCTTGTGGCTCGGACTGACTGGTTGCTGACATTACGTTCAAGTCAGACTTCGTGCTGCTATATTATTTTTCCACTTCACTTTTGGTAAATGATTCAGCAGAGCCTGAATAAATGGATGTTTTCAGTGCCTCAAACTGTGTATAAACACTGGTGTGGGAAAGCGACTTTCTGATCCTTCCACATTTGTGGCCTTTTTTTCATTTATTAGTGCACGTTTTAAACTAAATAACATAAAGCAGGTTACACATAGTTTTTAAATACTTGCAGGGTTTTATACTTTGTGTGTTGCAGTGTGTATATTAGTATGCATGACATGCCTGAGCCCCCAGCTTGTTTGTAAGCCTCATCTGGTCATTCAGGTAACCTTGCCACAGTCAGCAATCCATACCAAATGTATTCCACAATGTTCACTTTTTATCTATTTATTACCACCTAGCACTTTGGGTCCCAGCACATTGCCTGTATCTCGTTCACCACATGCAAACTTTCCCAAAAAGACACACTCAGCTTAATTAGCAAACCCAGAGGATCACCTTTATTTGTATTCCAAGAATATTCTCTAAARCAGAAAGCCATTTAATTGCTGAACTGCTTCAGGCAAGTCATTTTGATGTTGGTATTTAACAAAGTCACTGCATGAGAAAGTATGGATCAATATTCTTATTTTTTTAAGTGGGTAAAATATTACCTTGTGCCTAGAAGATCTAAAGATAAAACCTTATTTCTGCATTTTACTCAAGTTGGGTGCACAGAAAATGTTGAGAAGAAGCAAAAAATAATAATAATAAATTGTGTGTCAATAGCTGAGTTTCCATTGCAAATGTGCGCAAAACTTTGTCAATATTCTGTTAATGTCAAAAAACACAGTTTTGCAACTGCAGTGTTTGCATTAAGTAAGAAATGCTATTAAAGTCACACATGAATACGTTTGTTTTCGCGACAAGTCATTACAAACATGGCGGCGATGGATGTAAACACATAGCATATTGATACCACGACACTAGCGCTCATCATCAGAGGAGACGTCAGCGTCTTTCATCGAGGATTTCCAGCGACAAGCCCCTACTTGGGAGCGGCTACGTATGCTGTGTTTTTGGGAAATTGTAGTCGGTGAGTTCACGATTTTATACTACTTCTGTGATATTACTACTACTTTTACTTCCTGTTATCTTCTTCTTCGTCGTCTTTTTAACCAGTAGAAACAGCCGGTTGTTGATCACGTGACTCCCGTGATGCGAAAAAAGTGTTTCCGTTGCAGTTTTGCAAAAAACACCAATTTTGATACGGCCGAAAAACCACCTCTTCCTAGCGCAAAAACATTTTGTCGAAAAACGTATTTTTTTTTTCAAAATTGTCGTGTTTCCATTGAGCAAATTTATTTTCGAAATTCTAATTTGTGCATTTTCATGGTCAATGGAAACGCAGCTAGTGTTTTCTGCTTGAGATACTGTATGTCAATCTTTACCAAAGAGACTAAATTGTTAGGATTATGCCATGCTCACAGTCAGGTAATTAGATATTTAAAGGGGCAATATTATGTGTTTCTCAGGCACATATTTAAATTCTATAACATAATAAATTTACTATGTCACATTCAGTTGTTATTAAAATGCTGTTTATATGTTGAAATAGAAATTAAACTTGACTTCTCATCATATCTGTTTCTAAACGCCTTGAAATTGGCCTCTGTCTCTTTAAGAACCTCCTTCCTCTTCTGTCCCACCCATTTCAGCATGGGGTCAGGTGGGTGTGTGTGCTCTGTGATGAGGAAGCTCGGCTTAATGACACAGCCCAGAGGAGGAGCTGATCCCAAAAGACGGTTCTGGGCCCAACCGGTCGATTTTGCTCCCCTGCCTGGTTGTCTCAGGACACTACAGGATTTCTCAAACATGCATGAATGAGTCAAAGCAAAACTCTAGGCATGTTTTTGATGAGAGGATAACATTATAACATGACATAAAACTCAAAAACGTTGATTTTACATGAAATTGCCCCTTTAAAAATGCTATGATTTTGTTGTAAACCATGGAATACTCCGAGTTAGTTAGCCTGGTAGCTAGTTTTCTGACTTACAACTGTAATACTGTTAAAGTGGACATGCTTTCAAATCCTTMTTTTTTACATTTAAATCTTTCAGTTTTGGTCTTTATAAAGTGGAACTCCAATGTCTGAATTTCTCCCTATTGTGTGGTGTAGCGCAGAGATCGACCCAGGGAACAGGCAAAAACTCCAGAGCTGAAAAGAAAAATGTTTATTAACAAAAGAAGGCTGGTGAGGCAGCTGTAAAATTCTRTCTTCATGGGAGAACAAGAACACGGGGAACCCAAGAGACACCACACTGGCTGGGGTGGGCAGACAACGAGAAACACCTGGAGGAGACACAAGAGGAATCGAGTAAGCACGGGCAGGGCTGGAGGAATGATACACKGAGAAACACTAGAAAAACCAAGGAAAAATAGACACAGACCATGACACCTATTGTAACTCCACAAGCCCCTCTTTTACCGCTTTTCTGAGTTGTGTCCGAGACCAACTCGAGGCGCTTCACACCCCACCCGCCTCCAGCTTCCAGACCGGTCCATTTTAGTTTGATCGCAGTGATACGACTTTACGTTTAGCAGGCACATCATTTTTTTTATTCTAATGTCTTTATTTATTAATTTATTATTTTTTTATTTTAATCCCAAATCACTGTTAGAACTCGCTTGAAATGTTTTTTTTTTTTGTACAATCATCTAAAGTGTTAATTCAAGTCATGATAGATCATATAAATTCTAACAGGYTTGTCTTTTGTCACTAAATGTAAAAATAATGAACTTGCTTTTTTAGGCCAGTTTTAGGTTTAGGTCAAACTATTTCCTCTCATACGTATTTCAGATTACAGAATCCTACTTTTCTGGAATAGCCCCTTGGATCGCAGAATACTTTAGATGTCAAAAATACTTGAGCTGTAGTACAACGTTCTGGCACATCTGCACAAAWGCATATTTTATGAAGAGCTGTCTTCATAAATCCATTCTAAATGACAACCAAACAAATCTGATTGTGAGGTTTAGTGTAGAATGACCCATGGCGCAGGCAGGATCCAAAGTTCAAAACAAGTATTTTAATGAAACAAAAGGAGGGCTGATATGTCATGACAGCAAAAACTCACAGAGGCTCTAGAGAAAGGCACAAGGAACATGAACACGAGCAGACACCTCACTGGCTGAGGGAAGCAGCACAATGATHGGACAAACACTGAAGACAGGACACAGAATATAAAGGCAAACTAATTAGGGCAAGAAGACACACCTGGAGCAGACACAAGAGGACACAGGTGAGAGAGGGTGGGGCTGCATGGCAGAGAAACACAGGGGAACACTGAAAACACTAGAAAACCAAGGAAAATAAACACAGATTATGACACTGCTGCATTGCGGAAATGRGTCCTCTGGCCTAATGGAGTCAAAATAGAACCTTCTGGATGTAATAAACAAAAGTATGTTTGGAGGAAGAAAAAAAATCTGCAGCAGAATTTCATGAAAAGAATGCCTTTCCTAATTTGAAGCATAGATGTGGATCAGTCTGGCTTTGGCTTTGTGTTACAGCCTGTGGCATCCTGAAAATTTCTCTGGCAGAAGGAAGAATGGATTTAATAGAATAGCAGAAATTGCAGGAGGCATTTATAGTTCTTCACATTATCTACAAAAATGCAGATGATACAAAGATCCTAAACACAAAATCAATGACAGACTTCCTCAAGAGGTCTACACTTCAACAATCTCCGTCCCTGACTCGAAACAATATTTAAAACGATCTAGTAATGAGTTAAATAGATTGGATCCATTTGCAGGTAAAATAGAAACATATATAATTGACAGAAGCAACTTTAATCACAGTAATAAACCTGCCTGCTATAAAACAGTGTTTTTCAAGTGGGGGCCATGAGGAGGGCCTTAGAAAGCTAGAAGAAAAACTAGATACTGCATAGGGGTAGCATATATGACCCCCACATGTACACAAAGAACCAATGCACCAGAACTATATTTGAACTATGGCCGGTTTACAGAAATGGTACAAGTTTAAAACATGTTTGTACTTCCACTTTGCAGATGCAGATTGATCTCCAAATTGTTGGTAAATGTTTTCGCATAAAGAGGACATGCTGTTTCCACTTGAACTTGACCTCAGTCAGAGTCAAGTTTGCACGAAGGCATGCATTCTTAGGTAGCTTAAGTTTCCATGTTGAAGCAACGGCTCAGCCGAGGGCTATTTTCCTCCAAACTTTGCTCACCCAATGAGATCACACCATCCAGTATCCAAAGAATGTGAAAAATAACAAGCTTTAGGAGCTTCTGAACTGCTCTATATGTTATCAGATGGAAGGGATCTTATTGGATGGGGCAGGGATAAAATGTGATACAATTGTATAACAGTAAAATGAAGGAGGAGGGAGGGATTGGGATGTTTCTTCATGTTAAAGTTGCTCCTCTAATCTGCAAATGCCAAAAATTCACTTTAACATTGTCTCCAATGTGATTGTTTTAATGGAATGCATGCTTTCCAGTAGACGACTGAATGTAACTAAACCTTTTCAAMCAACTTAGAAGAACTCTTTCTGAAAACGTCAGCGACAAATGCCAAGAAGCATTGAGGCTARTTTCTTACTACAATCCTTTTAATGCATCTTTGTCGTTTTTAATCTACTCTAATGTTTTAACAGATGTTTAATTTTATGCAATTGTGTTATTTTGTGGACTGAGCACTCACGTTTGTTGGGACTATCTTACCAAATATAACCTTTTTATTGTATTGTATAAAAATCAATTTATCCAACCAGCTTCATCAGCGTATCTGAGGTCAGGTTGAGAAAACACCAGGTTTAGGAGTGAAATGCTGATATCCGTCTCTACAGCAGTCTGCCCTGGGGTCTTCTTCCAGGAAGATACAACTGAAAAAATGTTCAATGGGAAGAAATCACTCGGTATTCTGATCATATACCCGCATCACCTCAGCTGACTCGACTCTGACTCAACGTCCAGGAAGTCAAAAATCCAGGAGGAGCTGAAACTCGACCCTGAGCTCCACACATGTCTGAGCCCCTCATCCTGTTGCTATAAGGCTGAGCCCAGACAGGCTCCACTAAAAACCTTATTTCTGTCCCTTGCATCTGCTCCACTAATTTGCGCACCATGCTACAGGGCTTTAGCAGTTGTTTGCRYTGGGATAGGAGATTTTTGATATAGACAGCATGGTGGTTTAGTAGTTAGAGCTGTTGCCTCTCAGTGAGAAAGCCGCAGGATCGCCTACCTGCCTGGGGCCTTTCTTGGTGGAGTTTGCATGTTCTCACCTGTGCACAGGTGGGTTTTCTCTAAGTATTCCAGTGTCCTAAAAACATCCACATTAGGTTAATTTTCATAATAGCTCATTCCATTGCAGCAACAGGATCGTTTTTGCATGGAGGCCCAATACAGAGGTGTGAGCTTTGTGCCTTGCAAACCCAGGACTTATAAGTGTGTTTGTGCATGCGTGCGTGCGCGCGTGTGTGTGTGTGTGTGTGTGAAAGTTACTGTGGACCTCCTAGTTAAACATATGGGTTACATGTGGGGCTTCAAAGACTTAGCTAGTCAGTCTGAGAGCTGGCAGCCTGTTATCACTGACAGGAAATCAGAAATAGGCTGCCAGGGACCGGATTCAAACTAAGTAAGTAGATGAATGTGGTGACTAAGAGGAGGAATAGCAGGAGAACAGCTCAGACTATGTACATGCTGACAAATCAGTAAATAAGTAAAATGTCATTGTTTACTCTCATCTGTAGTAGGGTTGGGCATAATCGTATCGTATGCAATTAATCGTCAGAAAAACATTAATCGATTATTTTTTGGCACTTGATGATTAATATGATTAATGCCACCAGGCAGCGTCCGCTCGGTGCTCCTCTCTGCTTCAAATATGACGAACATTAATAAAAAAGTCGGATCTTCCCTTGCAGGTGCCCCTTGGGGCTCTGCGCTTGGGATCCCTCTCGGGCCCTTGGGCTCTGGTCTTCCCTCTGTCTGCCTCG
>NW_013952767.1:428863-438639 GCF_001266775.1 Austrofundulus limnaeus
CCACATGAGAGAACAGGGAGAGCGCCACCAGTGACCACACACAGTAAAACCCTGGGGCCAGCAGCGACGACCTCACAGGCCCCATTGGCACCCACCGTGCCAGAGCAGATCCAGGCATGGACACAGAGTCCCGGGCCCCTAGGTTGCACCACCCCCCAGGCCAAGGCCTGACAGGGCCAGAGGACCTAAGTCTCACCGGGCCGAGCAGGCATACGCCCAAGCACCCAGCTACAGATATCGAGAGCCACCAGCGTGCCAGTAGACAAAGGCACACCCCACCAGAGGACAGCGTGGCAGAGGAAGCAGTGGGCCCTCAAATGAACCCGAAGAAGGGGTTGCCCAAGTCCTAGCCTGACAAATATCCAATCTTACACAGACAAAATCACACAATCCCACCCTCATCCTCACACCCATTCATTCGAAGACACACAAGATGGATGCCAAATTCCACTCAAACTCCCCATACATACTCTATACCCTACAGGTCCAGGACATGCGCCTGCCCCCTACAGAGGGCAGCTCACATCCGAACCCAGGAGGTAGACCCTTTCATTCTGGGGTGGAGCGGAGCAGATAGCCAAGTCTCAGCCTGGGACGAACCAGGCCGACTGGCCAGCCCCCCGCCCCAGCGGAGCCATGCCCCCGGCCACCCCCACACACCGCCAACGGCCAAGTGCACACCCCCAACAAGCCACCTGCCGGATTCCAGCAGCCACCCCAGCCAACGGGCCATACTCCGGGAATCTGAACAGCCCCAGTGAAGCCGGAGTGCCAGCCCCGTCCCCAGCAACCCTCCAAGCCCCGAGTCCACCCACAGCCCAGGCCCCACTAGACGGCCCACCCCTCCTCTAGACCCCATCCCCGGCCAGCAGGGAACGAGGGAGTGAAAAAGACCCCGACACACACACCCACCCTCAGATGTGCTGTTGATGCATGTTGTTCTATAGAGCAATTAAAATGGGGTAGAATTTGGGGCAGAGGCTGGCATGGTGCCAGTTTTCCCTCCACCCCAACTCTAACCAAAAACCCTAAATGTCTACAAGCAAACATTGGGAGTGGGCACAGGCATCAGTGGCGAGAGTATTCCATCCTGCCCCTTGCATGCCATAAGAGTGCCCACCCCCAAGTTCCTATATGTGAATGTTATGAGGATGTTATTAGTGAAAGTCTAGGGTGTGCAGTAAAATTAGAGCCCAGGTGGTTATAGCAAACGGAGATGTAAACTTGTTGCTTCTTGTAACACACCTGCGCCCCAAAAACCCTACATGAGTAGAGTTGAAAAGGAAAAGGGTGGAGGTATGTGGCGAGGGATGGGGAGATCAAATGACTGAGGGAGCAAAATGCTCTCACAGGGAGTCAGCTCCCCCACTGATCCCAGTACGCTCCCCCGTTCCCCAAGACCCACCCAGGGTGTGAGGTTCCGATACCTCTTCCTCCGGACAGACCGCCAAGCTCGGAGAGCCCCAGACCATGGACAGAGAGAGCCCAGAGGACCGCCAGCCCACAATCCAAAGAGGCCACCGAACCCCAGCTAGGAAGATTCAAGGCAATGGCCAGCCTGAATCAAGCACACATGCACCGTAAGATCACTTTTGTCACAACCAGAATAACATGATCAGAATAAGTGTTTAAATGCGTGCCGTTTGGCTTATCAATTGGCATTCAGATTACAAATACACTCCAATCAAACTGAATCAGATCAGCATATTCCGATTGACCATTTATTCCAATTACTTATGTCCAAATAAAAATAGCCACTGACATWCACACAGCACACACAATACCAACATAATTGTGTTGTTATGCTGGCAACATTCTTGCAATAACAAAACCTTTAATTTTTTTTATCCTTTTATCCTTTGTCTTTATCCATGTCAGCTGCACTGATGTTTATAACAATACTCACCTGTCTATGTTGATGCCATTTATAACAGTAAAAAGAGTCCAAAGGAGCTCTTTCTGTTTAAATTTGTGTWAATTTTTATGGTAAAGGCATATGTAGCTCTTATCACGCATGATCTGAAGTTCACCACATCCCACTTTAATCCCTGCTGTGTGTTTAATTCCATAGATTTTTCTTTGTTATTTTTAAAGACAGATCTTTTGATCCAGCACTGCTGGTTAACATTAGCACCTGACCTCTAGTTTCATCCTGAACGGAGAAAGAAGAAAAAAAAAAAATTCTGGGAAAGACCTTTATTAACATTTATGGGAAACCCTTTGGCTCATCCTTCTTCTTCATTTTTTTAGTTTCCAGTATAAACACATACTCGTTTTCCCCATTTTCCCATACCAGTCTGTCTAATGTATCTAGGTTTGCATGTGAAGGGTGTTTTGGGAAATCCCTTTTAATGGGCCGTTAGTCTATAATGTGTCTGGCAAAATGTATTTTTCCCCCCTTCAGGATTACATCCATTGCATTCTTTGGAAAATATGGGTGTAGCTGTGTGGTATGGTGTTTTCTCTGAGTGGAACATACTGTTTCCAGGCTGCTTTTTTAAGGATTCTGGACAGAGCAAAGATGAACATCTGCTGAAATACCTCTACAATGAAAAGAATGCAGGTATGAAAATCMATCAACAGCTTCTCTGCTGGCAGTATGGACAGTTTAACAAATGCTTTCTTTGCATTATCTTTTAATCAATCTATGGTCTCTTTTTTTGCTGACTCACAAAACATCATTAATGCAAAGAAAATGACTGTCAGAAGACGTGAGAGGGATTTTAGAAGGAGCAGCTCATGTCTCATGTAGTCSTCGTGTCTGAGGTTCAGATTCTCTCACTCATATCGTCCCTGTTGTCATTGTGACCTCGAGGCACTGGTGTCTTCTCTCTCCCAGGAAGCTGACACCATACATTAAGAGGATTCCCTTCATGGGAGGGGAGAAGGAGAAAGAGGTGAATCCTAAAAAAACAAAATCTTCAACTCAGTGTGACKCACTTGCTCTCTGCCTCTACTTGATCCCGCTTACAGTTCTTTTAGTCCCCAAAACCGTAAACATTTTGTTTTTCTCAGCATGAGAAATTTGTGATACATCAGGCACGAGGYCACAGAAACTAAGACTAACCCTTGCAGAGTCCGTTCTGTTGGACATTCTGTTCTTTGGCAYATCTTGGGCCTCAAAAGTGTTGAGACTGCTCGCGTGGGAGACCTGGGTATTTTTTCTTTATCTTTCCAGGGGCCTCTGGCCATAAAACTAAAACAAACACAATGGGGATTCCTTCTCAAATCATCTCAGCTGGATCAGTTCTGATACATGGGAGACACGAAACTAAGTTTTTGATCCTGTAAATCCAATAGTAGTTTTTTTAACCACTATTAGAAAGTCTGACAAAGTTTAGGAATTTATTTCATGGGACTTTTGTCAGGAATCCCAATGTTCATTTAGCTATTGGTTGTGTATTATACAGAATATATTTTCACAGAACCTTTTTGGACCGACAGATTTGAGGACTAGACTTGATTGGTGGATACTTTACATAATGTAGTTTGCWTTGTGTAATTATTTTATCAATCAGTTAATTAAAAAAGTAATAAAAATGTCAGGCACTTCACGTGTTTGTCCTTTTTCTTTAAAAAACAACACAGCTGTTATTTTTATGCATTAGCCTAATCCAACTATTATAGAGTCAGCCTGCTAGCTTTATATGCAAAATGTGATTTATATTATAAGTATGATTTGATTTCATTAATTTATCATGCAAACATTGTGATTAGCAAAGAGTGATAAATGATGATTGTTCCAAACTTTTATTAGCTAAATTTCTAGGCCAAGCTAAGCATGAGTTATCAGTTTGGGAGTTTTCAGCTTGCAGTACTACTTTTGCAGATGGACTCATCAAACAGGGACTTTAAACATGCACTGTAATGGTTTGCAGTCAAGTGTGAAGCAGGCAAAGTTGGATTGACAACTTTGGGCGAGAAATGATCTTCTCCAAGTGGAAGAGTTTGAGTATTTCAGRGTTTTGCTCATAAGTCAAGGTTGAACGTAGTAGGGGATTAGGGGCAACATCTGCAGTGATGCGGACACATTATCAGTCTGCTGTGACCAAACCAAAGTGTCAGATCTGCAAGTCAGCCCTCAGAAAATAATTCTGAGCTAAGGATAGTGACTGAAAGAGTGAGTTTGCACTGCAGAGTGGTTGCTCTTAGGTATAAGGTGGGAAACTTGATCATTCAGAAAGAGTTGAGTAATTTTCTCTTTGCATCAAAAGGAGCCAGTTGAGTTGGTTGAACATCCGATTGGACCATGGCTGAATGAATGGATAATGATGAGTTTGATGGATTACACAAAGTAACTACTGTAGATTTAATGCATGCCACTTCTTCTTTGGTTCTCCCGTTCCACTTTAAATTTAACAGGACAATACACACTACTGAGATAAGTTTAAGTTTTAAATACTGTTAAACAGAATGTTAATAAAAATGCAACAAATTTGCCCCCTAAAACCCCGAAGACAATGAGTATTACTTTAGATCAGGGATAGGCAACTTAAAAGATTGAAAGGGCCTCAATTTTTTGTCAACAATACTCTACTAGAGGGCTGCATAGCACTGCAYGCTGGCTTCAAAAAGATGGTGGTATGTTCTGAGTTGTTTAACACATCTACAYRTAAGTACCAGGCAATAAACGTTGACATTCTAAACTCTTGTCTCATGCTCATCTTTTGATCTTAAACCCAAATGTCTTCAGTGTACAACAAAAATAATAAAATTTGACTTGCTGTTCCAGTGCTTTGACTGGGACCGTACCCAAATGTAAGAAAACAGCCATTTAAAAAAATATATATAATACATATTATTATATATGACATAACATATGAATTGAAGTTTTTATTTATTTTGTTTTTTCCCTTATTATTATTGCTTTAAATACTATAAGATTTTTTTTCTTCTTTCTGCCTCCTTTCATTTCAATTTGATTTGTATTGTTTTTTGTTGAGAAATGTTGTGTATATATTTTTGTTTTTAATGTGTATAAATTTTTTTGGTTGAAATGAATAAAAAAAATTTTCATGCTCAAATGCATGTGTAACAGTTGTACTCTTGTTTAATAAGTATGAATACAAAATGTTTGAAGCAAACATAAAAACACTTACTTTAGAGAGCTGAAGTGCAACACCATAAGACTCCTTGATTGCAGACTTGTGCGTTTTTCTGGTTCTAGTAAAAAGTTGCTCATGTACTTGCAACTTCAGTAAACCTCATATTTAGCTTTGCGCAACATGTTGTAGTGGTGACTTATATTAAAATCCTTCATAACAGAGAAAGTCTCTAAGCAGACCAAACACATACGTTTGCAGGGTTTCCCCCAGTGTATTATTACACTTACTTGAATCCCTGCCCCCCAACCAGGTTAAGCGTCAGTTATTTAACTAGCCCCGGCTTAAAGAACCAATGTCGTGCCCACCAACTGGGCAAGAAATGTAATTAAAAACGCTACTTTACCATTCTGCTTCTCTCACCCCCTTGTCATTAAAAATGTTACAGTACCACACCAATTACATCGTAACACCCCACCCCCCATGCTAGCCTTAGCCAATATTCTGGAGGGAAAACCTGGGTTTGCCTTGAAATGAGATAATCAGATAATCAACCAGCCAAAATAAAAAAAATATTTCTTTTATTTTCATTTATTTATTTGCTTACTTAAAAAAAGTCCTTTGACTTCTCATTGACGAGCTGAATGGAAGTTGTTGTTGTTATATGGCTAATCCAAAAACGATAAGAAGCGTGATCAATATTCAGATGAACTTTAGTGAATAAAAAGGTAAAACAAAAGGATTACAGTAACGATTATGACAGATTGTCGAGTTTACAAGCCATRAAATAGCGCTCTCTGCAAACAAAAACAAAACCCACTTCTGGTATGAAGCATCATGGGATATACTGTAGAGTCCCTTCTATAAAGATCAACAATAGTGTTCTCTTAGAACCAGATATTAACYAAGTCTTGATAAACGAACAGTTACAACTCAAATCAGCAGCATTATATTAAATTATAATGTCMCAAATAATAAATTCAAACWAATTCTCAACAGAAGTAACCTGCGGGCCAGATACGGTCTGTGGGCCACCACTTGCCCATCCYTGCTTTAATTTATTMTCTATGCTTTTGCTGAACATGAGCAGCTATTTTTATTGCTCAGTCACATTATTGGCACAYTATTCACATTTGTCTGAGTTTGCTGTTTAAATTTGATAATTATCAGGGAAAAAAAGAAGAGTTTGTCTGATGAAATTTTAAAAAACTGTAGATCTGACAAAAATGTTGCGCTATCAGTTCTTCTGTTAAATCTCTAATCTTTTCAATATCATTTGACTCAACACTTTATAGGATAGATTTAAGGCCTTGACTTTTAAACAGTCACGATTTTCCTGTTGAGCCCAAACAGCCACTGATGACGTCCAACCCACCAGAATTGCAGCAATGTTGGCAGATGTTACCAGATTACTGCTCAAAAGAAACAGCGATTCAGCATTAATATTTGGCCGTGACTGTGATGTGCAATAAATCTTACCATCTGTGGTAGGAACTTTTTTTTTAAAAGATGTAGCCTATCATTTCATAAGGTTCTTTCAGCCAAACATGACTGAACTGTATTTCTCCATTAGCTAGGTGAGTTTATTGGTTTTTCCTCTTGTTTTGGTACAGAGGTCCAATCTGTGGGAGTCAAATCCAATAAATATAGAGGAGTCTGTGCCAAGYTGAGATGTATTTACTGAAGCCTTCTCTGTTTCCCCCCCCCACAGCAGAGGCTCAGGTTCATTCATAACCTGCCTGCTCTATAACTTAGCTGTCCAGCAGTTCCTCGCCTGCAGCTCTGCCGTGTTTGTAGAACCGTGACAGTGAGTGTTAGGAAGGAGACGTAGATCTCTGCAGCGCTGCTCATTGGAACAAGCACTTTATTTGCTCTGGGACATAAGCCGGACTTGTCAAACATACTCTTGTTTCTGTTTATTTTCGTGGTTCTCGCCCCGGCCCCGCTGTCTGCGTGAGCCTTCCTGTGACCATGCAGCGAGGTGTCAAAGTACAGAATGTTCGCAAAATATAATGTTCCTTTTGTGGGCCAAGTTTCTAAAACATTTTAATTATAACTTTACGTGTGTCGTTCGCGGTGGTTGCAGAGTTCTGTTATCAATAACGAAGTTTTTCAGGCACGGTATGCGAAACAGATTGAGAGGGCAGATGGGATAGAGTCTTGTTTCAAACAGCCATTCAAATGGTGATAATACCCTGTGTATGCTTATATAACCGTTGGTCTGCATAAGTGTGCACAATGAACTGTAAAATGTGAATGAAAGTAACTGTAGTGTAATCACATTAGACTTTCTGCAGAATTGATCCCCAATGTTTTCCATGTAACTAAACCTCTTGCTGCTATTTCTAAGGAACCCTTGGTTCTCTGCTGGTGATAAACTAGGCCTCTCAGCAAAAAAAAAAAAACAAAATAAAAATCTTTTTTTCTTGCTTCATAGTTTGACAAACAGTGGCAGTTTACTGTCACTCAAAGAGGTCAACCTCATTGTGTTTCAGGGAGAGAGGAATGTTGTATCCCTATTATGCTGGAGCGTGGGACTCTGTTGTCTGGTGCAGGGAGGCTAGGATGACCCTCAGGAATGTTATTGTTGTGTTCTCAATTCCCTCTCCCAATGAACCGGGCTCTATCAGACTGATGGCCCTTTTTAGCAGAATGCGATATCCACGGGTACCAGGGGCAAGAGTGGGGAGAATCGCTCCATAAAAAAAACAGCCTCAAATAAAAGGCTGTTCTCTCTGCTCCAGCTCCCCTGTCCTGTCCTGGAACGGCAGGAATGTGGCAGGCAGACCAACTGGCCCTCAGAGCCTTCAGCCTCTAATGAATTTAAATGGCCTTTTTCATTCAAAGCAGGGTGCTGACTAACAGTGTGTCGCCTGGCCGAGCACTCAGGGGGAAAAGCGGAGTGGAGGGAAGAAGTAAAAGGATGGCTGGAGGGGGGACGAGTGGGGACTGGTAAAGTGAGTTGGCACCTTCGCAGGCTTGGGTATTAGATGTCCCCTAACAGTAAGAGATAATAGGCCACTCTGCATGAGAAGGCACGGTGGAAGCATTCTTGACCCTTCCACGAGGGTCCGTGGAGAATAGGAGGAATGTGAGACCAAAGGGGGTGAAGAAGGCGAGGAGTAGATAAATGGGTTAGACATGCACAGTCTAACAAAACAACAGCCTSAGGTGTGCTCGAAAGACGATGTGTTTTAAGGTGCAGTGTGTTTACTGTTCAGTTTCGTGAAGCTGGTAATTCTTCTCATTTATATCACAGCAGGAAGACAACTCTGCTGAGTATAGCTCTGCCAGCAGCCGTGTTTCCATCAAGGTTTTTTAATGAGCATTTTGAAGTATCGCATCAGAAAAGTTGAATGGAAAYGGCATGATTCGAAAAAACTTCCTCTAATTCGCATAAAAGTCGATACGCTCGCTTGAGGTGGTTTTTGGCTTTTTTCGAAAAAGAGTTAATGCGTAAAAGCACATATAGAAACACATTTGTCGAACAAGTTCTGACGTAGCGAACATTTACCTCACATGTTGATCAGCTGTTCTTGCTGTCTGTCTGAACGGTACMGGTACCAGAGCGACTGCAGCCGGGACTACAGCTGGACCCTCCTCCCGCTGTCAGCGTCTTCTCAGTTATTCCCGTAACGTGAAAAAAAATTGCGTTTCTTTCTGTACATCTCCAGACACCATGTAACATCACCAGAATGAGTTGATATGACAGAATAAGTACAACTTTCCTGATAGAAGCAACACGTTCCTGATAAATTCTCTCCATTTTCCTGAGATGCGACTTTTACTTCCTGTTTACTACATGCATGCGTCTGACGTAACTGATTCRCTTCAAGCCAGTTGATGGAAACACGTCTGATTCACATTTATTCGTTCTTTCCTTTTTGCTAAATTTTTAAAATTCGCTCAAAATTTGAGTTAGAATTGGATGGAAACATGGCTAGTGAGCTAGGAGTGCACATCCTGCTCCTTTTCTGGCAGCATCTTGATTTTAGCCTGGTAAAAACCAGACCCTTGTCCTTCACTTTGCTTTGTACGAGGGTCTGGACTCGCTGCTAGATTGAGAAGTGATTCTTGCTGGAGGCGTGGCCTCTGCTGAAGTGTGTGTGTATTGTCGCTGTGAHGGAGGCTAAGCTAAGAAGCTAACCGGAAATTGTGTGTGCTGTAAACAACCCTACTGAGAGGAGAAATATACCGAGCTGAACGAGACGACTGTAAATGAAAGCCGCTGCTTTGTCAGACAAATTTAATTTAATTTGGAAGCCTTATTGACACAGACTGGCTTCATTCTCTTCCTCCACTGCCGTATGCTAAAATAACTAGCAGACACTGCGCAGAAAATCGACGTCGTTCAAAACTCCACCTTCTGTTTGCTGGTTGGCCCAGGTAAAATAAACTACAAGCAGACACTGTGCAGAAAATTGATGTTCTGCTCTCTCATTGGCCCGGCTAAAAATCTGCCAGCAAAATCCTTGTCTATGGGAGAAGTCCCAGATGGAGCAGTGAAGGGAAACTAGAATTGAGCGGAACTGCATAGAAAGGCAAGGGCCAGGCTATCTTGATTTTAAATTTGTGCACAGTGTAAACAGTCAAGATTAGGAGTTTTACACTTCTTTTTTTAAATAATGTAACAACATACACGATCTCTGAGATCCATTTTAGGGTGCATTCACACCAGCCCTGTTTAGTCCGCTTTAATTGAACTCTAGTTCATTGGTTCCCAAACTGTTTCTG
>NW_013952767.1:440307-443061 GCF_001266775.1 Austrofundulus limnaeus
GTTGTTACTCACCTAATGTGAATTTAGGTGCAGATGTAACAGATAAAAAAAAGAATAAGAAGAAACTTGAAAAGTTGAAAAAAGTTTATGTAGTTTCCTGACATTCAAAATACAGGAGGATATTGCATGTCGTCAGTGGTGGGCAACACTAATCTAAAAATTAGTTCCACTAGCCCTAAAACACTAACTCAGATATTTAGGGCCCCTAATTCAAAAGCACTAATGCACTGAAAATTTAGCAAAAGCTAATTCTAAAGCACTAATGCACTGAAAATTTAGCAAAAGCTAATTCTAAAGCACTAATGCACTGAAAATTTAGCAAAAGCTAATTCTAAAGCACTAAAATAAACCAGTCAACCCAAGAACATGCTTCAACAGACAACATGAGTCACGTATTGACATGTTGCTCTCTTAAGACTTATCATTGACATTCYACAGCTGTATTTGRGTTCATATATTGTCACCTGGTGGAKAAGAGACACACATATGAACAAAATGTGTGACAGCTTTCACCGTCAGCTGTTAACACTAACATTGATCAATAACRTTTATAGACCTCAGTTAGTGCTTCTGAATTTAGCAAGTGCTAATCCACAAATAAATTTTAAAATTAGCAAAATCCTTAAAGCTCTAATCAGGAAATTAGTTCCCCTATTAGTGCTTTAGTGCCTTAGGGGAACTGTGCCCACCACTGCATGTCTTATTACCTTTGTCAKTAGCTCTATTAGCTCTAACAGAGACATAGCCCCAAAAAATATTTATATCTTACATGAAAGAGATGAAAGTCTCTGGCCAGAACAAAATGTTTTAGACTGGTTTCAAGAATATATCATAACTGCTGGCAGCAAATGTAGAACTTCTGACTAGATGTTTTCATAATGAAAAATCACAGCTCTACAATTTTTATGTATTTTATTTTTTACATTTAAACACTTTCTTTCTGAGTCATGGGGGAGCTGGTGCCTAACCCAAACGGTCATTATCTAAGAGGTGGGGTACATCCTGGACCGCTCGCAAGTGCATCAACAGCTCTAAAACTATGGAATGAGTTATGTCATGTGTTTACTTTCATGACTGATACAAAAGGCTAGCTGTCTTTAGGTGACTCTGATTAATGACTTCCTTTGCACATTCAAGACAAACACGGCACTTTAGTCATTTTCTTAGCATTAAAGCAGCGTGTGCCTAATTACAACTGATTACATCTTTTACATATTTTCCTAATTCACAAATTCCCAGGCAACAAATGTTGAGGCGGGACATGTACAAACAAAGTAACCACACATACATAAGAGATTTCAATGTCTCAAGTCTACAAAAGGGATTGTTATATTTCATGGTGGGTGGTGGTGGGGGGTGGGGGGGTGCAGGGAGTCTAAACACACTTTGGGTCCGATCTCTTCCGATGATTTCAGAGGAAATGCCTGAGTGCTGAGCGAAACGCAGCATCATTCAGTTTACCAAATTCCATGGAGGAAAGCGCCGTGATTCAAAGGGGGGAGCCACATAAATCTAGACACACTGTGACAAATTCATAAAAACATCTTTATATTTGTGTATAAAATAACTTTTTAGCTTTGCTCGACAGAACCAGCCTCACCGATGTAAAAAACTGGTGTATTAAATTAAAGTTTGTCTGAAGCTGATTATGTGATTAGTCACTCTTAGCAAAGGAAAAGAAAAGATGGCAAAAACCAGCAATWACTCTACTGCAGTGACACACAAAGACAACTCAACACGTGACTTGAACTGAAATCAAACATCTTCCTCATCTGCCAAGTTCCTCATAATCTGACTAAAGCTTTTTTAAATTTCCCATAAAACAAATCTCCAATCCAACTTAACGAAAAGCAGACAGCAACTTGGCAATGGGTAAAGAAATTTTTGCGCACGATTTGCTGTCACCTATGCTGAATATGCTTACAAACTTTGAGGAATCAACCAATGGATGCGTAAACCCAGTTTCTTGGAAGGACGCCGTGTTCCTCCTGGTTAAGTGAAGCAAGAAGATGAGCAAGCACCGAAGAAACATTGAGGTGGAAAAGAGATGTCTGGCTTCTGGAAAGTGAATATGTTTGGAAAGATGCTATTTTGATCCGGATCCAATGGGTCATTTGGGCAAATGGTTCCCTTTGGTATGAGAACCAACATCAGCCAGAAAAAATCAGCCAACATGAAGCCTCGTTTGTTCAGAGAAACATTTCTTAGTGTATTCTAGTTCAGACTTAAGCAATAAAACATTTAATCGCACAATAAATTAAAATGAGGTTGATACTTTTCATTTGCCTGCTTGTTTGTTTTCTTTATGTCTTCCTCTTTTCTACTCCTTAGCATAGGCAGGAGTGAACTCTGGCGTCAGGTATTTTCCAGGTGCATGGTCTCTAACCTCAGCAGCATAAAATCCATGAACAGACATTTAGCTAAAGGAGCATCTTTGGTTTTCCAACACCTTTTCAGGGCGCCCTCAAGGAACCCTGCCAAATCTTGAATTTGACGAGGGTTGTTTTTTTTATTTTTTTTTTACGCTACGTAAATTTCGGAAACTTCCGTAAATTTTGTAAGCAGCGTGTGGGTGACCGCGGTTATATTATGAAGCCATAGGAAGATAAATAGTTCCGGATACAAGCGGCCGAAATGGGTTTCCTCCACTGGGTGGTTGGGCTCTCCCTTAGAGATAGGGTGAGAAGCTCGGTCATCCGGGAGGGACTCAGAGTAGAGCCGCTGCTCCTCCACGTCGAGAGGAGCCAGTTGAGG
>NW_013952767.1:443538-449115 GCF_001266775.1 Austrofundulus limnaeus
TGTTTTTTATGAGAGTATAACATTATAACATGATATAAAACTCAAAAAAGTTGATTTTACATGATATGGCCCCTTTAAGAATATTTGGTCCAAAGGCAAATTATTAATGGTTTTAAGTTAACATGTTGGTCAATTTCAAGTTTAGCTTTGCCTCTGAAATAATCATTGCTTCATAAACCTCTGTGTGAGTGTGTGCGTTTTATTTATTTATTTTTAAAGTACCAATTTAAATACCATTTAGGAACCGGTACCRTTTTGAAAGTATCGATTTAGCTCTGGTATCAGTACCCAACCCTAAATGGTGGTGGGTATCATTATACTAGTTCAAAATGGTCTCCAAACAATATTGTCGTTTACTGCTAAAATGTCTGAGAACATTTTCCGTCCAACAAAATGTGTTATCATGACAGGCCTACTTCAGACCTCCACTGTGTTATCTGGAAGTCTACCTGGATGATCTCATGGTTTGGAAGGGAAACAGAAGCAGTGCTTTTGCCCAAAATCGCAGTGAGCAGGCTGAGGTCATTGTGAGATAGGAGTTGTGGAAACACATGCTGTCACTAACATGACTTGATTGGAAACAATTCTCCCAGGAACCCCAAAATAACAGGATGGTAAAATACTTCTGGGCAGCCAGACAGGAGAGCGGACCAGCCWGAGGTCAGCCAACAAAACAAGCTGCTCTTTCCTCAGGTTTGGAATTCGGCAGAGATGACATAGTGGCAGAATGTGGATTTCCTATAATCTTCTATCGGGCGATGCATTTCCTAATATTTTTAATTTACAGAACAAGTGACAGCCATGATTGCATCCCCCCCCCCACCCTTTAAATATATAAAATACAAATGATCCAGAGCAGTAGAACAGGAAAAGGTAATTCCAGAGTTTGTGTTCCTCCTTCAGTATATCTAATTTCTTCAACCAAAGCCTTGTAAAAGTTTAACATACTTTCTACAAAATGACATCATTCCATGGCTCAATGAACAGGCCGAGAAACGCTTTTATTTTCATTTTACTGTCTCTTCCTAAATACTCAACTAYGTATCCTTAAACTGGCTTTTATTTTCCTGTGTGCATGTCATTTTAAAACTGAACTAYGGTTTGTTTGTGTCCTTGTGTCATTTCAGACAGAAGCAATGAGAGAGGCTCTAAAGAATCTGAATCTGAACATTGTGGAAATGACTGAGGAGAATGCKACACTGGATGGGGGAGATGTTCTGTTTACAGGTAGGTTTTATTGACACCTCAGTTGTTTTTTATGATAACATACATTTTTGCCTGATTATGCTAACCAACAGTAACCAACAATCATTCTTTATTTGGGATTTTGTGATGAACTTATGGACTTATCCCAGATGAGTTTCACACACAGAACCTTTATGCTTTGAGGCACCAATACTAGTCAAGTGAGCCGTTGCGCAGCTCTGTACTTCAGGTGATTCCAGGGRTGGGGCCAGRGGGGGCATTGGCCCCAGCTRTCCTGTCACTCACCTGTCCTTTGTCAGAGAGTGACAGAGGTGGATGCAGTTCCACTCCCAAACACTAGAGAYGCTGATGAGTCARATCGAAAAGTTCAGCATGAATCAAGCTYACAGAAGTCTTCTTATTGTCTTGACAAGATTTGGACCATCCTGCAGGAAAACGTCTTTCAACTGACAAACAGCTGGGTTTTCTCACATGCTGTGTTTGTTAGTATTTTATCTATGTACAGTACAAATGTAAAATTGGTGAAGAATTTACAGTGCAAGCTTGTTTGAGCATGTTTGACTGGTTAAACGTATACACCTCACCATGAATGGCCGTTTGTGAGCAAGGATGTTGAACACTTGACCCCTCTATGAATATTGCTGCCCCTTGAGGTCCCTTGCTATCAAAAAATCCTAGATCCGCCACTGATGTATTCTCAAAATATTCTAAAAATAAAAGCATTAAAGTAATTTTGTTGATATAATCTAATTCATATTTGAATATAATGCTTATTTTAGGGTAAAATTGTGACAAGAGAAAGAGCTTCGTGTAACAAAAGCAAACAAATGCCCAATGAAGCCTGAATTTAGAGTTGCTTGTTTAAACTKTTTTAAAATCGACTGTAATAAAATGTTATTGTCGTAAACAGATTTTCAGCTTCATTCACTGTTTTGTGTAGTTTTGTTGATGACCGGGTAGGGATAATTGGATATAGTTTGCTGCGTCTCAATTCATGGGTTGCAGCCAACATCGACCACACTGTCTGTCCTGTACACATGCCGCTGGCAAAACCCCGAAAACGTAGGCTGCATCTGAGTATCCTATGCGGCTGATGGTATCCCAGAATGCATTGCCCCGTCACCGTTTCATTTCTTATTGAGACACAGCCGTTTTCTGCAGGAAATCGCAGAAATAAATAAAATGGAGCTCCTGTGGCTCTTAGAGCTTACATAAGTGGACAATTCAGTACATATGAACATGCTCTTGTGTTTTAGGACTTTTCCTAAAAAGAAAAAAAAAACATTCCTCTGGATGTCTTTAGTGACCTGGTGCCTCATCACACCCTGCAGTTTCACCTGAACACGCTGTATCCAAACTGTGTCGTGTCCAAAAACTGCTTTTTCAAAACTCACCATGGCTGCTACGTTTCTGTGTCAACGGGTTATGAAACCGATGAATGTAGATAAATAAAAATAATAACTTCAGTGATCTTTGTTGGGTTTTTAGTACGTTTTTTGTTACACGTGGACAAAAATGTAAAATGTGGGTCAGTAGGTTCTTCACTGCATGAGCCAGGGAAAAGTAAAAAGTACATCTAATTGAGTTTCTAGACACCAGGGCTGTGCTGTCATTCTCTTCAGCAGGAATAGGTTTCACATGGCAGAGCTGGAAACATTTCCTGCTGGCAGGGCCCCAGCTAATGGCTCAGACTGTAAAGGTTCTGCAGCAACATAAGAAGCCTTCCGTGCAGCTTGGGTACCACTGCAGTCCTGTCACACACTCAGGATTCTGTTCGCGCCCCCCCACATCAAACACATGCACAGACAGTGCTGGTGTTCCACCTGTGGAACCTGATTTTAACCTTTTTATCCTTGCTTTAAAGGTAAGAACATTGGGAGTTTTCACGTTTCTGTTGATGTTCATCTTCTTTCTTTTCCTCAGGTCGAGAATTTTTTGTGGGTCTCTCTAAACGAACGAATCAGAGAGGAGCAGAAATTTTAGCTGATGCATTTAAGGTGAGTTAAAATGCTGTATAAATAAAAAAAATTACCCTGAAACTCATTTAAAATAAAAATTTACTTCAATAGAATTCTGTGGCCACTTGTAGGCTGCACAACAAGCTGCTTCTTAAAGGGATCCCCGATTAGTTGTAACATTAGACTTTATTTGATAAACATATATTTTAACTGTAAAATAAAGACTGTAAAAATACTGTAGGATGTTTAATTTTTTATAATTTTTTAACTAAAAGTTTAAAAATATATTACACGGACGGGGCCATTTTATTTAAACGCAAAGCATTCTGGGTAAATGATGACGTGGATAGGTCCTCGGTGTGAGCGAGCTATATCCACCCTGAAGGGTAATCTTGGACAATATCTGATGATCGACTCTTTTAAATGAAACCAGAGAGCGTTGACAGAAAGGAGAAGGTAGAAATGACTCAGCTGCAACTGAAAATATGGATGGAGGACCTCAGTTTAGCTTGTTTGTTGCGCTAGCGCTGAGCTAATACATATAAGGTAATATAGCGTCAGCACTAACGCTGAAGCTAACARGCTAAGCTGAGGTTCTTCTTCCATGAAGCAGCTCTGTTGTCCTCCATCCATATTTTCAGTTACAGGCTGAGTCATTTCTACCTTCTCCTCTCTGTCAACGCTCTCTGGTTTCATTTAAAAGAGTCGATCATCAGATATTGTCCAAGATTAACCTTCAGGGTGGATATAGCTCGCTCACACCGAGGACCTATCAGTGTCATCATTTACCCAGAATGMTTTGTGTGTAAATAAAATGGCTCCGTCCGTGTTAAAATATATTTTAAAAAATTTACAAAACTAAACAGCCTACAGTACTTTTAGAAGCTTTATTTTACAGTTAACACATATGTTTATCAAATAAAGTCTAATGTTACAACTAATCAGSGATCCCTTTAATACAGTAAGAAGTGGTCACTAATATTACATCAAATATTGTTTTGTTAACTTATGKATGTTTTGAAGCCCTGAGTAATGAGGAAGAAACTTGAAACCAGACTAAAGAATCAATTTGAAAATATTTGTTAAAGATACTTTCACTACAAGAAACTCTTTCTATTTTCTCCTCAAACTCAATTTCCTTGTCCATCTATTTCTGCTTCAGTCTACTAAAACTTGTTACAATCTGTCACATACCCAGCTCTGTTTTTCTTCCTTCCTTCACTGCATTTAAACAGCTTATTTTTCTTAGAAAAGAAAAACAGAGACGCTCAGAGTGAAAGTGTTGCTATTGTGTGCAAAAGGTATAAAAGTGGAAATAACCCAGACTAGAAAAGCTTCTTTAAAAAAGCACAACAAAAGAAAATGCTGCTTCTGCTTTCTTCATTAGCGCCGCTGGAGCTGAAAGTATTGATTGATGCAGCTGCAAAGAGTCTTGGTGGTAATTAGTAGCCGGTGCCTCAGACCAGGCCTCARCTGGCTTTGGGGCATTTTTAATCAACTTTTTTTTTTCTGTGSAAACCTCCCCCATCACTGTTCACAGTGATTAATCAAGAAATTAATAACAGAGATTTTAAAAAGTGATGTAAGGGAGTAAACCTTTTACTAATTACTTCACAGATAATTTCCTCCAGTTCCAATAATGCTTCAATAAATATACTTGTTCACTYGTGGTTGATGTGTTGATCGACTGTTTAAGTGCGCCACTTACGATGATGTTCCTTACAATTAGATTAAAATATTCAATTAATTAATGGAATTAAACAAGATTTTTATTTTTTAGTATTTTGAGTAAAGATTTTGGGCACTTGACAGCTAAAGCTTTGTTGAAAGGACGTCATCCRGACAATGGTACGGAGCCTAGCCTGGGACACTGGATTTAAAATGAAATCATCTCGAGGTCACGTGTTATCTCGTGGCCATGAGCTAATTATTGCAGTGATTTCCAAGCAGAGAATGTTGATTGTTTACCTGGACAAGTTTGAATTAATTTCATTTTATTTTAATACAGTAGAATGTAGGGCAGTTATCGCGATGATGATCAGTGTTCTATATATTGTGCAGCCCTGATGGAATGACATACTTCAATCACATGTGGTTAGAGATGAAGTAATTCCTAATGCTGCAGCTGTAAAAWTAGGTGATGACTGGAGTTGTGTTTGTCCAAAAAGCTTTATTTTATTTTGTTGAAGCTCAACAACAGGCTCTTGTCACTTCATGCCTTCACTCTGGAAGAAGTCGGCACTATGTTGCGTTCAGGAACAAAGTAAAAAACCTGTTTCCCGACACACCTAGGGCATTTATTGTCTTCTCATAAAAAGCCTACCATGAAAGATAAACCATTTAGAGTAAACATACTACTACTACTACTACTACTACTACTACTACTACTACTACTACTACTACTACTACTACT
>NW_013952767.1:449627-452879 GCF_001266775.1 Austrofundulus limnaeus
ATGTTTAATGTTTAAAATACATAAGACATGTAAAATCTTAAAAACAGAAAATGTGTACTTGTCTTCAGTTTTAAAGCAGTTATTTAGATTTTTATTAAATAATTATATGTATACTTTTAGCTTAAGAATATCATTTTCATTTAATTTTTTTATACGATTAACACACTTTTAAACTTAGTGAAAAAATGATTTACATTGTTTGTCAGTGATGGTGCCATACATAGGCGACAGCATTACCAACACTATCGAATCACAATGAGTCACTTGGTTTGTTTTTTTCATCTATGTAAGAATTTCAGTCTGYTTCTATTCAGTCCTATTGATGCCAGCGTTTACTCGGAATAATTTTCTTATGCTGTGGTTTGATCTTTACAAGATTACCACAATCTGCTTTCGCATCCCAAAAATATTCCCCAAAAAGTACCTCAAGCATAACTGAAAGCACAAGTTTCAGGGAGGATTTAAAGACGTGCCGCCTTCACACAGAGTTACAGTGTGACTCTGAAACACAGACTGATTCGATCAGTCTTTTCTGCCGTCGGTGTAAATTAAAGACATTTTGCTCCGCATTGTGCATCACGTTTGGCTTCACTTTGACAAAGCGGGAAAAATTAGCTGACTGTGGGTCATGATGTCAGGAGTTCCGCACATTACGGTGACTTGGACCGCTTAATTCTTCCGCTTGTCCCCATCTGCATCTGATTTGACTCCGTCATCACGAGTTCCCCTGTGTTTTCTGCTATCTTTGATAAGATGGGACTTAATGATGCGACTCTGGCAAACAACACTATAGRAAAAATCACTTTATTTATTGCCCCCCMCCCCCCCCCCCCCCATTTTTTTAATCGGATTGATCCATCCTATCTGTGTTGGTTTTTCCTTCCATTATCAAATTAAGCCTCATTCCACCACCAGGTCTGTTTAGTGTGCCGCAAATGCATACAGATGTGGCAGCTCATTTTCTTTATGGTACAGATGTTGGAATAATAGGAGTTACAGATAAAATCAGTCCATTCAGAACATAATGCAAGGGTAAAAGCATCTTTTTCAGGATGGAGAAGAAGAGTGTTGATTCCTAATTTCTACTACTGAAACARCAGAAAGAGCCTGCTTTTCTTCTCTCTTCTCATGTCACAACCCTCAGCAAAAAGTAGTATAGGCAAGTATCCAATAAGTACACTAATTTTAAACTAAAAATAAAAGGGTATACTTCCAGTTTACGTATTATGTACTTATCTGAGATATACTTAACCAAGTTTATCTTACACTATACTGAAAGTATACTAAAAGTTTACATATACTTAGTCTATACTAATGTTTAAACTTTTGGCCAAAAGAAACTTTAGCAGTACACTGAAAGTACATTTTTCACACAGACTGGTTTATTTGTTGTATATTTCAAGATTAAACTAAAAGTATACTTAGATTACTTTCAGTATACTTCTAAGTATGCTTTCATAAAGTAAATGTGGGTCAATTTAGTCCTAGAAGTATACTTGTTAGTAAACTACTAGTATACTTATATCAATGGTAAATAATATAAACAATGGCAAATAAAAATATACTTAGGGAAATACAGTTTTATATACTTTAGTATACTTAATGACATGTACTTAAGGTATACTTCAGTATACTTCTTTTTGTAAGCACTTTTGTAAGTTTATAAACCAACAAAAGACATCWTAACAGTACTTAAAGTATACTTTTTATTAACAAAAAAAGTCCCAATTTAGTACGAACAAGTATTAAATCAGTATACTTTCTAGTACACTACAAGTACATGGTGCCTAGCATACTTGATATCCTTACACTTATACTCAAGTATTAAAATGAACTTCAAGTATACTAATTTTTGCTAAGGGAACAGAGTGATACACGGGCCTTTCAGTGTGGATAAAAAGCAACTGTTTCCCACTCTTTATTGCCTTTATCTCAATAAGGACAGAAGAATGGCTTTCATTTCTAATTTCACGCAGAAACTTCCTGTTTGAGGATAAGGAATGATGAAAGCACATACTGTAATTCCCTGTAGTTCCCACTGGAATCTTTAAACACGCGCCAAGAAAAGAGTTCAGGAAAACATCACTGATGGGGTAATTTAGGTTTTTTTTTTCACAGTGAACTCCAAAAACACTGCTATGCAATTCATTTCCAACAACAAAGAGATGTGTAGAGCTTTAATTGAGCTCACGATGTGCTACATTTATTTACTTGATAAGCCTCGACTTTATAACTCATGGAAAATGTCAGAATGGAGTGTGACAAGGGAAAAATTAAGAGGGAGAAAAGTTMTTAAATATACTTTAATTGCTACAGTATGTTATAATTTAAAACTACAGCTCACTTCAAAGACTTATAAATATGCTTTAGCAGTTGAATTCCTCTGTCAGATGGAGAGCCATACTTATTAAACACGGTTTACCTGAGTGTTCAGACATGACTGGAAACATTTTGCCTCCTGTGTCTTATCATAAAGTTTATCATTTTTTCCACAGGACTATGCTGTTTCAACTGTGCCTGTTTTAGAGGGGCTGCACCTAAAGAGCTTCTGCAGCATGGGAGGACCAGGGCTCATTGTCATCGGCTCCAGTGAACCAGCTCAGAAGGCCCTCAAAGTAAGCACAATCCAAGTTTAATTAAACATTGAATTTGTTGCAGGGTAATTATATTACCTTCATTTTTTTTTATTAAAAAGCTGTATATATCAAAATGCCTTGAAATTGGTCTCTGTCTTTTAAGAACCTCCTACCATTTCTGACTCTCCCACTTCTTAACAACAATGCTTCGGGGTAGAGATGCTTTGTGGGGCGGGACCTCAGCTGGGAACTGAGCTCCAGGGAGGAGCTTTGTGTAAATGGGCTGAGCTTTGWACCAGCAAGCATTTAGGCAGCTCCACATGGCTACCACAGGAGATTCAAGGATTTAGCAAACACACATGAATGAGTCAAAGCAACACTCTGGGTTTGTTTTTGATGATTTAGGCCTAAAAATGTTGATTTTGTATTATACCATCCATCCATCCCTGCTTCTTCCTTTCAGGGTCTTAGGATAATATAATACCCTCCCTTTCTCCTCTGGTGCCATCACCAAACCATTAAAGCAACAGATCAGTACTAGTTTCATAGTTATAGCACCGATTGATACAGATGATTCACTAATTTGGTTCTTTTATGGTTCTACAAATCATTTACAATGGTCACACTACAATGTAGGGGTGTAACAATACATAGATTCACATCTACATATATATAT
>NW_013952767.1:454040-469258 GCF_001266775.1 Austrofundulus limnaeus
TTCTTGGCACTCTTTGGGCCCCTTGGGACCAATTGAGCATCGTTGCAACGCCACAGCCTACCTGAGTATTGTTGCTGACTAAGTGATTATTAATTCAGTAACAACAAGGAAAAATGAAAACATGGATCCATATCATTGTCATATTTGGGACGGCTGTGGCAGACTGGCTATAGAAATCTTGTGTGTCCCATCAGTGTATGAAAGTGATTTAAAGCACTGATTAGTCTCCATAGAATGATTTTGTAGAGTGCTGTTTGAATGTGTGTGTAAATAGATAAATATGGACACAGGTTGTATTGTAAAGCGCGCTTTGAGTATCCTGGTTGGATAGGAAAGTGCTATATAAGTACAGTCTATTCAACATTTATCATCATATGCCCCATGTGGATCAATTTCATATTTTCATATGGACATACAGTATGAAATTGCATCTTATCTATCAAAGATTTGTGAATTAAATTGAATCAAAGTCATATCATAGACTCTGTGATATGGAAAAGCATCATATTGTCATCCATGCAAATAAGTATAAAGCTGGTGATTTACACCCATACTACTGTATAATGTAGGATAGTTCCCATATGAATTCAGAGCAAGCTCTACCATTTATAACTCAATGACAGCCTAAAAAATCCACTTGTCCCCTGAGTYCTTTCTTATTATTTAATATTCTCTGTTAATTTTGCAGAGATTGCCCATAGGGTTTGCATTCCAGCTTCAATTATGAAAGTTTTTTTTTCTCCCTTCCATTAAACAAATTGAGCTCATTATTGCGTGAAGTACTTCTGGATGGAACACCACAGGATGTCTGTCAGGCCTCAAGACAGACAGAGACAGAAACAAACTGTTAGTTTTTACGTCAAGAAAGCACAAAATCTCAGAACATCCTGCTCCTGAACGTGTCCCTTAAATTACCACACATTTGAGTAAATAAACATTTTCTGTGTGACACACGAGTAAAGTATTTATCTGCAAATCATTGAAACGTACTTTATTTACAGAATTTCAACAGTATAAAGACATACAAGAACATCACGGACCCATCCTCTGCAACATTTCTCATCTCGCCGTTGCCTCCTAATCTTGTAACCCCCCCTACTGGCCAAGGATTTAACATTTGCTATAAAACAAATAAAAGTCACTACTTTGTGCTTCTCCAAACTAACTCATCCCTCCACAGCTTTAGTAGGAATATTTATTTTGCTAAAGCAGTGTTTCCCAAAGTTGGGGTTGAGACCAACAGAGGAGTCTCGAAACATCAAAGTGGGGTCTAGAATAGATTTTCATAATTAATTACATTTTAAAATGACTACTAACAACACTTTCTTGCCTTAGTTGTTGGAAACAAGTGAAGTTAGTGTACATCAAACAGATGAATGCCCTTGTTTATCTCAACCAAACCAAACCTAGACTGGGAGCACAGGTCCCTGCTGCTATTTTATGTGTCAAAAGCTGAAAAGTTTAGGAACCAATGTTCTAAAGTATGCACAAGAAAACAAGAATCTGTGAATAAGAACACGATTTAATGATTTAATTTTCCGGCACCATCTCATTAGGATTCCGACCTATTTGATCTTCCCAGTAATTAGCCGCTGAAGCAATGAGTGGCCTCTAGTAATACCTAATAACAGAGTACTAGCTGTTTAATTCTAGCTTATGTCACCCTCCCTTAGTCAATTAGCTCCTTTTTAAAAGGTTTTTTTAACCGCACAGCTTTTGTTATTAGGGAACATTCAGTTTAATCTTATAAAGGCAGGTTTATTGAATTCAGACTGCTTGTCTTTGGTGTAGAAGCAGGTTCCTATGCAGTGAAGCACCTTTTCTGTGGAACAAAGGTGTTTTGGAGTTCAGCTAATTTCTTGTGTCAGTGGAGAGGTAAATTTTGCAGTTAGAATTTTTATAATGACTACAAAGGACTTGATAAGTTTTTGTAATAAATTGAAAGAACTTGAATTGTACACTGCCTGGCCAAAAAAAAAAAGCTGCCACCTGGATTTAACTAAGCAAATAGGTAGGAGCCTCCTATTGGATTATTACTGCATGGATCTTTCAGCTGGAAACAAGTTATTTAACCCCAATGGGTTCTTCTCATTTCTTAAACAACCATGTGGAAAGACACATCCCATGGTTGTGGAAAAGATGTCAGTCTGTTTGAGAAGGGTCAAATCATTGGCAGCAAGCAGAGGAAACATTTAAGGTGTTTGCAGGAATTACTAAAATTGGGTTAAGAACTGTTCAACGCATTATTGAAAGCTGAAGGATAGTGGAGACCCATCGTCTTCAACGATCCACAAGCCTGTGGGGGCAGTGCTGTGRTCTGGGGTTGCTGCAGTTGGTCAAGTTTAGGAAGCTTATCGAAACAATGYCACAGCGAATGTGTGCCGTAATCAAAGTTAAAGGCGGTCCAATGAAATAGTAGAGTGTAGGACCGTTTTTGTTTTTTGTTTTTTTTGGTGGCGACATTTTTATTTTTGGCCAGGCAGTGTATGTTAGGGACACATGTGATTGTACATGTGAATAATAAGACTTTTTTTGTATCTGCACTTAGGAAGGTTTAGACATCTGGATTAGTGCTTGACTCTCTCAGGAACAGGAGTGCATGCTGACTGAAAAGATGTCATCATTCATCGATGGCTGCCAATGCCAAGCTTCACACATAAAGTCATTATCCCTAAATACAGCCTCTGTTACTGCACACACACACACACACACACACACACACACACACACACACACACACACACACACACACACAAACATATGTGCTCCCACCCTGTAGCAGACCACTGGGCAGGTTTTACATCATCAGTAACCTCCTTGTTTGATTCATGAGGTCATTATTCTCTGCTGNCACACACACACACACACACACACACACACACACACACACACACACACACACACACAAATCCCAACATATGTGCTCCCACCCTGTAGCAGACCACTGGGCAGGTTTTACATCATCAGTAACCTCCTTGTTTGATTCATGAGGTCATTATTCTCTGCTGGTCAGAATTTCATCTCCACCCCAAGGATGCTGACATGATTAAGTTTCACAAAATGATGAGATGACAACACAAGACACTTCAAATTGATGAGAATGGTGCACTGTTTTTCCCCTCAGAGTAATTTTATACACACATGGAAGTTGAAAAAAAATGGTCAATGCCAAGGCTCCGTCCTGTGAAGCTGATTTGGCACATTGTGTTATTATGAAAACTGAGGCTCTCAGAAAAAAACAACACAAGCACAAGACAACTATGCAGCTAAAACTTAAAATGCCTTGTTTTACTCAAAGCCACTACACCTTACTCCATATAAAATTATCTAAATGTACATGTTTGTCAAGCAGAGGCAAATAGTAAGTTTTTTGAGGATTTTGTAATTTTACCAAATGTTTTTTTATTCTAACTTAAACTTTTTGTTACATTCAGATTTGACTTTAAGATCTTTAAAATTTAAGAACCTGTTACATGCTACAATAGAGGTGTTTGTGTTGACTTAATTTAACTAAATTATGTTAACTGGTTCCACTAAACAGTGTGGTGTAAATGTAAAGCAATTACTTAACTTGATTTAGTGAAACCAGTTGGCATAGCTTGTTTAAATAAATTCAACACTTCATTTCTTAAAGTGTTTGTACAAGCAGTGCAGCACTGGCTTTCCCCAGGGCTGTGTGCTGAGCCCACTTCTATTGGCCATCTACCCATGACTGCACCCCCCTCTCACTCCACACCATCATCACATATACAGATGACACTATTTTGGTGGGACTTATAAACTGGTGGAGACGAGTCACCATACAGAAACTCAACACCCTAAAAACCTAAATACATTATTATTACTTTTACAAACTTATACAGCGTATTTCTCAGTAAGGCTATTATTAGTATTATATAAGCACATGTTTTTTGTTGCTGTGGTTTTTCTGTTTTGTATTGTTTTCTCAACGGATTTAGAACTATATAAACCCAAGCACACTGGTGAAAGAAAGTTCATCTGTACCCATTGTGACAAGAGATTCACCAGGCCAAGCCATCTGAAGATTCACCTTCGTGTCCACACTGGGGAGAAGCCTTACGCCTGTACCCAGTGTGAGATGAGATTCACCCAGTCAGAAAGTTTGAAAAGACATCAGCGTGTCCACTCTGGATAAAAGCCCTTCTTTTGGTAGAAATTCTGGCAGACTGAAACATTTGTTTTACTGTGGACTTGAATGGCCATCAGAAATGTGAAATAAAGCATCTAAAAATGTTGGAGCTGAATGAAACATTTTTGTCTCGACAAAGAAAAATTTTGTGAAAAAAGTCACTCAGTATATTAAAAATATGAATTCACATTTGACTTAAAATTTACAACAAAACACACATTTACACACACAACATGTAAATGTAGGACTTTTATTTCGATAATTCAGCAGTTTCACATGTGACATGTTGAAAAGGTGCACTAATCAGTTGTAAAGTATCATGATTATTTGTAGTAAAAAAGTTGTAAGGTTAATTGTGAGATTGTGCAAAGTCATATTTTCAAGACCAATGCTGGTCAACAAAGTATCATTCTTTTTTTAAAACTTATCCTTTTTGCTGGTTTGTGATATGCATTTCTTGAAGGGATGATAGGGCTTTATTTCAACTAGCAAATATTGAATGTGTGGCTAATGCCTGCTGCCTTGCATCAAGACTTTTAGACAGAAATCTTGTGGGATCTCCACTGTATTAGCACTCAGAATAAGTGTTGGAATGACTCATCTACTATCACATCAACTTAAGCTCACTGTTTGTCACAATGGAAGAGTTGTTGCCTTTTTAGTGTGTGATAAGTTTGTTCAACTATAACCACCTTAAACCAGGTTGACTCCAGAAGTTACTCTGTTGTATTTACAACCAATGATTACTTTCAGAGATCATCATTAAAAGACAGACATGGTTGACTCTAAATATRGTTGCAAAGGTGCTACAGACCATCCTAATAAAAAAGAGGATTTAGCATTTGTCAGCGATGGAAGCAAACCACACACAACAAAAGGTAATTGTTGCAAGGAGATTTTCCATAGAACAGAGGTCGGCAACCCGCAGCTCGGGAGCCACATCACATTTTCTAGCCTTGAAGTGTTTTACTAGTTACATTTTTATTTGTTTTATTAACTTTTTAGTTGTGCAGGTATCACATTGAATTGTAATTCAATGTAACTGCTCACATGTGCAATAATAATTGCATAATCACATGTGTGCTCAGATGTGCAATAAGGACAATGCAGAGAATTTATTTTCCCACTGAGGGACAAAAGATATTAAAATGAAATTATGTAACTAACATATTGTCGTATATGAGTGTTTTTATTTCATTTCTTTACATAAATGGCATATAGTTTAAAACTGAGTAACAATTGCTCATTAAAATCATGCCTTCTAATTTTGGAGGTTTTACTAAATACTGAAAGTAAAAGTAAAAGGTACCTGACAGTAACACATAATATTGCCCGTACATTTCTTATCAGTACAAGTCATTTTTACAAAGTCCTTTTCTGTTAACGTATTTTTACTTTTACTTAGTATATACCTGTATATACAGTATATTTAAGTACTTTACACACCGCTGTTCTCAGGACAACAACAAACATTCAGTAGTCATGACCAGGAAGTAATTTCAGTCTCACTCCCATTCTTGGTTTGGTTGCAGCCTCCAGAATGATTCAGCTTGTATGTTGTTGTTGCCTGGTGAAACAGAAAGTTGTAAAACTTTTAAAGTCTTCATGGGAGGTATTATACATATTCAAACCAAGAGTGGAAGCACAAGTAATGTTGATTGTGGAGGACAACAGGTCCAATAAAGTCATTAGAGTTCTTGTTAACGGCTTGAGAGTGCCCAGGCTAGAGTGGATTTTATTACCTTCCAGTAAATATTTAGATTTAGCAGCTCTGACTGGGCACATTCTGCTGCCCAGTTACCACTCTGTGTATTGACTGGAGCCCAGCCACAGTCCAGGAGAAAGTCACTGTTGATTTGCTGTAGATTTCCACTTGATTCACAGCCAGGGCGTCTATAGAAGCTTTGTCAATACAGTTCTCCTGATTAGAGGTGATGGACAAATGTAAAGCAATAATTTGTGCTGAAAAGACTATAGTAATAAATTGATATGTACAGTATTTSTTAGGATTTAAGAACCTAATATAAATCAAGTTTAAATACCATAGACACAATATTTGCTATTGACAATAAATAAAAGCTAACCTTTCTGTTGAATTTTCTGAAACACCAAATGAATTTCAACATGTTGCATGATGAAGTAATGCTCTGGGGCAAAAAAAGTTGTTTCTTTTTACTTTCTGTTAAAAAGTGTGTGGCAAGATCAGCTGTGATTTTTGGTGGAGTCAACATTCTCCCAGCAACCACTCCTTATCCCCTTATGAAAGAGAGCATTGGTGGTCACGCACATGACCCAGAGTGTTTTTTCATTTGGCGGCCGCGAGCGTGCCACACCCACTGTGTGATCTGAGCATGTCTTTGTGGACACACACGTGGATGCATTTCACGCACGAGTCCACAGCCAAGACTCACAAATGGTATTTTCATCTCCCCTGAACTTGTTTGGAAGGATTTTTGCATCATCAGTTTGTTTTGGTTCCTCCTAAGCTACAGCGTGTTTCATAAAAAGAAGTGAGTCTGATATTTGCTAGAAATAAAAAAAACCTTTAAATTTTTCAGGGTTGGTTAGGGAGGACCCACGGATGCAGACTAACACGAGACCTGATTTCACAAAAAAATTGAAAATTTTATTTACAAAATATAAAACGGACAGGGCATCAAACAACATAAAAAGGGAACGAAGTAACAAGGAGCACAAAGAATGAGAACCATGGCTTTAACTTAGAGAATTTAAAGTTGATAAGAGAAATATTGGTACCACTGTACAATCAATCATCAATCAATCAATCATCAATAGACATGTATAAATGTCATAAGGGAGCCTTATTGTAAATTGTAAAACAGTACACTACTGTATAAGACTCCCTAATGACATTTATACAGTTTTATTGGTCCTTAATAAAGAGTGTACCTACTGTCTTACACTTTACAATAAGACTCCCTTTGATWGTTGTGGATATGTATAATGCAGTATTACAGTACAATATCATATMTAAAATTGTGCTTACAAGGTAGTAACCTAGTCTGAAATGTTTAATATAGCACCTTTTAGGTGTAATATACATGAACAGATTTGACTCACTATTTGGCAAGTTTTGTCTTGAYAAATTTTGACAGTTTTGTCTTTCTCGTCCTTAAATAATGCATAATAATGGTTAATGGTTTATAAAGTGTTTATAGATGAATTAATAGCCTATCTATAAACTGTTTATAAGCCATCTGTAARGGGAGCCTTATTGTAAATTGGTACCGAAATTTTAGACACACCAGTGGAGATGTTTCCACATTCACTCCCACAGATCTTTAAAAAGTCTTGAAAGACATTAATTAGCATTAAAATATCTGGAATCAAAATTTCAGGGGTCTTAAAAATGTAAACCCATCGTAAGTAGAATTTTATTATTAAAATTAGTTTCAAATATTAAAATAATTGTGAACATTAATTTTTAAATAATTTGCCAAATTCCTCATAGTAACGTCACACAATCCTGATAGTGGGRCCAAAACAACTGATGTGGCTGCAGCTGCGACCCTCAGAGCAGATGCACGTTGTTAACACAGTCATTTTACCTTGGATCACTTGGGAAAGTATAAATTCAATGAAAATTGTTTGTCCAACCAAGATTTTTTCTGCATTGCTGGAACCCGTACTGTGGAACTTGTATAAGGCACGGGGTTTTTATTCAAGAAATGTTTCAAACTCGACACAGTGGTAAACGGAGTCATGTGCACCGTGTGAAACACAAAACCTTTTTAACTTTTCTTCAACTCTTTAACATTTTTCCTATTTTGAAACTTTTACACTGACCCAAACATTTGGGTAAAATAGTTGCTGTTTCTTTTTCCACTTGTGTTTATTTAATTAAACACAATTTAATTTCAGGTGGGTATTAGAAAAGTCTTAAACTGAACTTGCCTTAACCTGTAAGAACCCCGTCAGAGGTATCTATCCACAGATGTTCTGCTCATAAACATTCAGAGGAACCATCGTCTCCACCCTGACTTCCATTCAGTAACACAGGCATCCTCATTGCCCCCCACCCCAGGTCTTCATCTATCCTCCAGTTCCTTCAGATTACATAAAGAGCATGACATCTGCTGAGATGGAATGTCTGTCTGCTTCTGTGTTCACCATTAAGCCCCCCCGGCGCCCACAGCGGTTTGGCAAATAAAAGGGTGCTGAGCTGTTTTTGGGATTATGTCTTCTCTTTTTAAATCAAAACGTCTGAAGGATGGTCTGCATTGTAATCCTTGTGTCRTGTCGGCTCTCACAGGCTGTTTGTTTACAAAGTATGTTTCCTGTTTGGATTGTGCAGATCATGCAGCAAATGAGTGACCATCGCTACGACAAGCTGACGGTACCCGATGACCTCGCTGCCAACTGCGTCTACATGAACCTGCCCAACAAGGGCCACGTGCTTCTGCACTCCACAGCTGAGCAGTTTCCAGAGAGTGTAAAGGTATTATTCAGCYACAATCCAAGCCTTACTTTCACTCAAACACACAACTACTCACTCTGTCATCAGCAGTCCTGAGCTTACCTCTGTGGAAGGAAGGACCACCATCAAGACAACCAGAYTGGTTTGGTGGCTCAGATTTATGAAAACAAAACAAAAAGGACGTGTCTTGTCCAGACCTCTGAGAAAAACAAGTGGCAAGTGAGGAAGCCACGAGCTACATAGTTATTTTATATAGATAAAAACAGACATTGTCTAAAACACATATGGCAAATTTAAGGCCGTGACTTCCATTTGGCTCGCCAATTTTTTTATGTCTTAATTTAATATGAAAATAGTTTTTATATCAATGATAAACCTTAAATTTATGATCCAATGCATTAAAATAAACAAATTTAAGAGGTGAAGGATAATAATACTTGGCCCCCTGACCCGTTTAGTTGAACAGCTCTGTAATAATGTCTCAAAATRAGCTGCTTTAAAGCAGACCATAAACTACATATCCCAGAATGCATGTTGGTTATCCCAGGGAAATCCCTGCCGGAAAGTGGGAGAGGTTAGAATTTAAAGGGCCAATATCATGTGTTTCTCAGGCATATATTTAAGTATTATACCATAATAAAGTATCTATGTCACCTTTAGCTGTTATTAAAATGCTGTTTTTATGTTTAAATAGAAGATAAACTTATCTTTTCATCACTTCCTCTTCTAAACACCTTGAAATTGGCCTCTGTCTCTTTAAGAACCTCCTTCTGYTTCTGTTCCGTCCCTTTCGGGGGGTCGGGGGTGGGGGTCACACGTGTGCTATGATGCAGTTTACTTGGCATCTGAAAATACATTTCCTCAAAGGTATTTTTAATTTGAAAAGAGCTTCACTGAGTGAGAACTAATGTTGAGAGCTCAGCAGACAGTTAGGTTTCACTTTCACTTTGAGCCGAGAGCCTGCAGGAGTCATGGGCGGGGTGTGTGGGTAGGGGTGAGGGGGTGCGCTCTGCCATGAGGAAGTTCAGCTTAAAGACACGTCCCAGAGGCGTTTCTGGTCCCAAAAGGCATTTCTGGTCCCCACCTGTCTTTTTGCTCCTCAGCATGGCTTCCTAAAAACGCTGCAGGATTTCTCAAACATGCATGAATGAGTCAGAGCAAGACTTTGGCCATGTTTTTTTTTATGAGAGTATAACATTATAACATGATATAAAACTAAAAAAAGTTGATTTTACATGATATTGCCCCTTTAAGACTTACCGCAATTCAGCAGTGAGTAAAACTCCCTAACTTTTACTTTCAACAGTATTTATTTCACATTTAGTCAGTTAGTACTTTTCAGTGTTTATGAGAGGGCATTGTTAAAATGTGTTTCTATGCAAGAAATACCACTTAGAGCTCAGTTATTGGTTGTTAGCGGTGCTCAGTGGTAGCGTTGAGATGAGGAACKGGTCGTTTTCTGTTCAGTCKAAGTTAAACAYGAAACATCAAAGTTAACTACAGCTAGCCCTTTGAGGGCCACATGCCCCTAAGTGAAAATGAATTTGACACCCCTGGTCTAAAAGCATGCTACAACTGCTTTATATCGTTTTTCAAATTTAGTAAAATATTAAGTTTTAAAATGCTTTTGACCTATGACGTATATTTTGTCACTGGTTGACATGAATGATGTCTTACTGTCTCTATTCGTCTGCTAGAGCTTGGACAGGCTGAGCAGTAGCTTTGTTATTTTACTGTTTTGGGGTGACTCCAAAACAACAAGCATAAAGAGTTCTCACAAGATGAAATCTGGCAACATACAGACTGCAGAGACAGTGCTCAGACCTCAAAATGTACTCTGTGGTTAAAGCCACAATCCCTGCCAGCTATTTTTAGAAGGAAGAATTCACAAAATGATGTGCCTTTGGACCTAAATCCACAAAGAAGTCTGCTTTTTTTTTTTATCCCCCAGAAAGAATAACTGAGAGAATTTAAATTGAGCATGATAAAATCCATTTACTGTATGTACTATTGTGCTGGGGGAACTTTTGTAACAGGGTAGTCAGAGCTATTTTTAAGAAAAGTGTATTTATTTTTTTGAGTGTCACTTACAAACAAATGATTCCATAAGCCCGTTTTGGTTCTGAAMCTGCACGTAAGGAATTGTAATTTAAAGTGGAAAAAAATAATAACTCAAGACATGCCGTGAAACAGCAGGGACTGTTTTATCAGAGCAGACTGTCATGCCTCGCGCAGTGGGTCTGGTTCATGTTTCCCAGGGGAAATTCTTGCTGGTTCTTCCTGTGAGATGTAGAGATTTGTGGGCATAATCACTGAGACACTCTGCAAGACATCTACCCGCTTTTCAACTCCAAACACTGTCTGTCCTGACCTCCGGTCTATTTTTAGCTGCTCACCAAGTTGCATAAGGGTTCCATTAAAAACAAAGGCAGGRGGTCATGAGAGGGGATTGGCAGGGGTCGGATGGGGTGGACATGGGGCATGGTGATGGCTTTGGAGGGTTCGGTTTGGAAGGAGAGAAAAGAAAAATCCTGTGAAATATGACGGTCTTTACTGTGTGAGGCCGTGTCATCCTGACTCAACACATAAATCTTAAACACACTAATGGGAACAACTAAACTGATTTTTTAAAAACGGGCTTTTAGGATTCAAAGGTGCTATAAAGAGCTGAGGATTTACTGATGTGGTGTTTGGAGAGCTGTGTGAAAGTTCAGCTTTCCCTCAAGTTACCCTTCTCAGTATATATCCTATACCTCAGTCATGTTAAATTTGTTCATCATTTTTGTCTAAACCAGGGAGGGGTCTGCAWCCTGCAGCTCTGGGGCCAGATGTGGCTCCTTGGTCCCTCTGCAGTGGCTCTTGTAAAATGTGACTAGACATAACCGAATAATTWTTTGTTTTGTTTTTCTATACCCACAACAGAAATCAATTTGTATGCAAATAGGATGTGATCAATATTACTAATACATAAAGTAAAATGCTAGCTCATGCTAGCCTGGTGTTTACTTAAATATTCCAATTTCTTTCTAAGATCTTTCTCTCAAATCCATCAGAATTACCTTTAAAGAAATTGAAGACTACATCATAATAAGAATTAGGAAAAAAATGCCTGAATAATTCAGTTGTACTAGTTTTTATGAAATTCAGTATACAGTATTTTTCTTGTTTAAATGAATATGGGTTTTTTATTTGTCCTGATGTGTATAGTAAAAAAGTAAAATATAATGACAATATTTGTTTAGTTTTTTAATGTCTCCTCTACTGACCATAAAGGTTCCCGATAAGGCCTCGAAAAGGCCCACGRACCACCACTTGCTAATCACAGTTGTAGCTTGTTTTGCGGCTCAGGACAAATTTTATTAGTGAGACTTGGAGCACAAATGGCTCTTTTGATCGTAAAGGTTGCAGACCCCTGGTCTAGACCAAAAATTGTAAATAGTCGTTTTGTCAGAGTTTCTCAATCTTAATGACTTTAATGACTTTAAGTGCATCTTGACTTTTTCCTCAAAGTTTACACAAAAGCAACCAGAACAATTTACAACTTAACATCTGAAAAGCTAAATAAATAATTGTTGATTTTAGAAAAAGGAAGTCTATTCCACATCAAGGAACAGTTTCCATCTACAGACGCCTTGGGGTACTGTTGGAAAGCAAACTGGACTGGTTTATGCATTTGTAATGCCCTATAAAAAGAGTCTGAGTGGTCTGCACTTTCTAACGTGATGGTCTTTCAACCTGACCAAGCCCCTCCTGTACACCTTCTACCAGACAGCAGCGGCCATTCTTCCGTTCTTTGCTGTGGTTCGTAGGGGCGACGGGATTCAACAAGCTGATCAAGAAGGCCAGTTCTATTTTTGGTTTTGAACTGAACACAAGTGGTGGACCGTGGCAGTTTTGGATAACCTTCCTCATGCTCTTCGAATGCTTCATCTGAGCACCTTTAGCTTGGGCTTAGCCATCTTCGATGTAGGGACTTGTTGCAGGAAGTTCTGCCAGCTGCTATCAGGTTATTCAATTAGAAGCACTCGGAGAGTGCAAACCTCCGTCAAGACGAATTTCCCCCATCCTGTAAGAGTTAACGCGCAAAAGCAGAGATGGAAACACATTTGCTGAATAAGTTCTGACGTAGCGAACATTTGAGCAGGCAGTATGCACGGGATTTCTTCTTGGTGGAGTCCAATGTGAAAAAGAAGTCACACTGGTCACCCGATGGTATTCATCGTCAAACTGGTGTCGGATTAAGCTCCTAAGTTTTCATCAGTCACATTTCACCATGTAAAACGTCTGTTTTATCCCCTTATATGAGTTTGTAATGGTTTGACTCTCTTTATAAAGTGCTTCCTGCCCCCGTCTCCAAACTTTGAGGCCCGGCAGCTCTCTGTTTACAAGCCTAGTAGAGACAAACTGTTTTTATTGGTTATTTCGGAAATGTGGTGTGTTTGAGAAAATGGGGAAAAATAGGTTTTATGGTGCAGTCACGCACTTCCTGGTCACAAAACGTTCTGTAAATGTGCACATTATGGCAAGAATTATTCATCATTAAATCTGGTTTTAACATTATTTTTAAAAAGTTTGAAGTCCGTGCTGTCCAATCCAGCTCACTGTTTTTTTTACAGAAGCCCTGTGAAAGCATCACAGCTTTGCCGATCTCAGAGTGTTAAAAGAAAAAAAATTCCTGTATCCGCATCGTGATCCAGAATATCACCAAAATTTAAAGGTGTGTTCCTTGGCCCAGTACCCACGTGTGGTACAAAGGTCATCACAATCCATACACAAGTTTTTGAGTAATGTTGTCCACAGACAGAACGACAGACATACGCAAACAAAAACATTACCTCGCCCTTGGCGGAGGTAATGAGCATTAATTTATGAACAGATATACAGTATGAWAGTACATGTGTGGGTACTCGTGTGTTTTTGACCCTCTATTTGCTTTGAATTAGTGTTTTTGACCACTCTTTATTCTCTTCCATTGTTCCTGCTGATTTTTTTGTTTGCATGAAAATGAGAAGCTGCTTTAACGGCCTATTTTCTTGTACAGGAGTAATATTGTCTCTGTMTATCTGTCAGGTTTACTTTTGGCCACACAAAAAGACATGACAACAAATGTTATACCTCCCCCTTTTTTAAATGTTTGACTGTTTCACTTTTTCTTTGGCATTCGTAACAAGATTTTTCCTCAGTCCCAAAGCCATGGAAAGTACGGGCAGATGGAAAGTTCAGTTTGTAAGTGTCAAAAAGCTAAAAGTCAACATGCTTCTGTAGACATCTGGTGCACATTTTAAAACCTTCCTGCTAAGTTTGTCACCACTGACGTGCAGCTCACCGCCTAGCATGTCTGCAGAAAATTGGTTTCAGCACAGACGGCAGCTGAGAACCAAGATCACCACACGGATGGATAGCAGTGCATTATCTGACGAAGAATATTGTGAGAACTGTGTGGAAACATGTGTTAGCACCACAGTTTCCAGTTTTAGTGGACTGTTATATAAAGAGGAGTTCCATTGTTTTGGTCGTACTGGGAGAGCTTTGGCTCGTAGTCCCGTGTTATGAAATATGTCCTGAGCAGAGAAGAATCAGGAGTTGTGATGGTCTTAGACGTGCATCAACAGAAGCTCTGTTGGTTGTTTTGCATCAGTTTACATGAAGAGTTGGTCCCTGCGGCTGTGACTTCAGACCTGTTGCTATCACAGAAGAGTTAAGTGAGAGTTTAAAAAGAACAAAAAGAAAAAAAAAWGCCCTGATTTGGAAGTGCAGTAGGAAAAAGAGTAGTTTTCTTTTGGAAAACATCCACAGGCTGACACACTACTTTACAAGGGTCTTTTGAGGATGTTGTAATGGTTCTCACTCATTTTTGAAACTCTTTCTTATTTATATATTTCTACCCATTTGTTTATATTTTGCTAGGAGACAAGAAAATGTTCAGTGCTTGTTCTCTTGCTTCATATTTAGTTTCTGTCTGCAGGGATTCATTCCACTGATAAACTCCACTTTAAAGACTAAAGTTAACAAGATATRGTTCTGTCAGTTTAGGTACTTCTGAAAGAAAACTATGATATGTTTTTGAAAAGAAAATCCACAATRAAAACAATGTATTTTCCAGGCACATAGTTCAGTTCTATACCACAATAAAGTAATTGTGTTACCTAATGAAAATGCTGTTTATATCAAAATAAATGCAAACTTGCATCATAGTCTATCTAAACGCCTTGAAATTGGCCTCTGTCTCTTTAAGTTCAAGTTCAAGTTTATTTATATAGCGCCAAGTCACAACATATGTTGTCTCAGGGCACTGTACATAAAAAGACTAATCTAAAGAAGAAGCCAGCAGGCTGCATTGAATCACTTCATCACAGTCTCCCATCCTGAGCAAACGGTGGAGAGGAAAAACTCCCTGCTTATCAGGAAGAAAGCTCCAGCAGAACCAGGCTCAGGACAGGCGGACATCTGCTTCAACTGGCTGGTTGAGGGACAGGAAAGAGGCACAGGTAAACACAGAAGAACTGGTCCAGGACTGGTCCAGGTGCGCCTTCTTCTTGAAGAAAAAGAAAAAAACATGTTAGAAATAATAACAATAATGTAGAGAAGAGAGACTAAAGACAACAGCAGAGTGAGGAAATGTGCTCAGTT
>NW_013952767.1:470300-472383 GCF_001266775.1 Austrofundulus limnaeus
TGTTTTATAATTTAATTGACCATCATATTTATTTTTTCAGCTTAGTTCCATTAAACTATTTATTTTAGCACATAATTTACATTTTACTGTTTTGAAAAATATGTATATTTTTGTTTTTCCTTTTACTTGTACATGCATTTCTGTCTCTTAAATGATTATATTTTATTCTTTTTTACATTTTTTCCCACAAGTCTTAATTCCCATGTGTTTCTTTTACATTTCTCTGTGTCCTGTATTTACTTTACCATATGCCTTTCTGCCTCGTTATGCAAATAAGATGGGCAGTCCTTCTTGGGTCAGCTCCTCTCCTATTGGTCAACAGACAGGAAGTAGCAGGAACCATGTGTTCCTGCTCCTTCCTGTCTATTGACCAATATTGTGAGAATGATACAAAAAATATACATATTTTTCAAAACAGTAAAATGTAAATTATGTGCTAAAATAAATAGTTTAATGGAACTAAGCTGAAAAAATAAATATGATGGTCAATTAAATTATAAAACATGAAGTAAAGTTATCCTTTTTTAAAGTAATTGGTGCATTTTAAGTGTATGTATTTATTAGTCCATTTATATATTTCTGTGTTTATTTCTAATTATGTCAGTTTTGGTCCTCCACAGTAAATGAATACTCATGAAAAAAGGGAATCATTTGTTTACATGCACCAATTTAACTGTGATTTTAGTTTTCTTTAGCTATCTTGTGCCTAAATAACACAAGTGAAACTTACTGCTGTAAYATAAAACACAAGTTTTTGTTACACTTTTACATTTAAACCACTATTTCTTTACAGCTGATGCTGAAATACATTTCAAATTGTGTAGCTAAACGTAGCGATTGGATTGTTTTGATTTATCGTTCTATAAATTGTTATTGACAAGCTTGGAAAGTCTTTTACTGTAATCATCTAGTTTGTGATTCATGTTGAAACTTCAGCCAATTAAACCTGAGCCACTGTGTTTTATGAATCATTGCTGACTTCTTAGGGCCTTTTCTTCTTCTTGATCTTTAAATAGCTGCCAAGTGACATTGCRAGAACCATCAATGGTTGCAGCCGTTTTGTATCTCTTCTTGTTAGTAGTATTTGATGTGCGAGTGCAAAAAAGAAAAAAATCTTGAAAGATTATTAATGCCGTGCCATGTGCTTTTTAGACAAATTAATTAAGCTTTTATTTAAAGCAACACACCGCCCCCCCTTCTGTTGACAGTCAGTGCCTTTGCAGAAAATCCGTGACCTTACTCCTGCTGAACCKCTAAAGTTACATTTTTCCCTTAAAACTCTTAGTTTTGCTTGTGTTGTCCATTACACAGTTTGTTTTCTTCCTGTCTGTTCAGCAGAATCCAAAAGGTCCTGTTGGATCCGGTGGACTGTTTGCTCCCAGCRTGCAGAGAATCAGAGCTCTGATCTGCTTCCAAGCAGGAGTCTGCAGGATGTTGTTAGTCGTTGTGTTGTTGCTGATAAACTGGTGTTTGAGGCCTGCATGTAAAAACAAGAGTCCTGTGATACAAATACAAGCTGTGTGTACTCTCKTCACCTCTGAAACCGTGTTGCTTTTCCGTCTGATTGTCAGTGAAAGTTGAGGAAATGACATAATGAGGTGACTCAGCCTCCTTCCATAGACATTAGTGTATGTGCGAGTGGGGGCAGTGATGGAGCGTGGAAAGAATTCCTGTCGGGGAGGAGAAGTTCGTTCATCAGTAAACACTGGACTCTTCATTTTTCTCCTCCTCCTGCCAGCCTGACCCTCAACGCTCGCTTTTCTTCCGTCCTCACCTACTGCCTCGTGTTCGGCTCGTTTTCTAGCTGCGACATGGTACAACCTGGCAAACACTGTGATTCTGACCCTTTGTTTGTTTGCGTGAYAGCGTCAGCTTTGCAGAAGCTTCTAACTGCAGTCAGCGATACATGAAACACAGTGAACAAAAATAAGTTGAAAAATAAGAAAAACTTCCTCCTCTCACACGTAAAGAATACTGTTAAAACATGGATGCCTTGTTTGGATCTTGGTTGTTAAAGGAGACCAATTATGGGTCCTAGAAATTTTTATGGTATGTCTGTGGGCTATCCAGACCATGTTCATTC
>NW_013952767.1:472863-473794 GCF_001266775.1 Austrofundulus limnaeus
ATTTACTTACAGTAAATATGCCCCTGGGTGCGTTTTTTGGTCCTAGGACTGTTTTTTTAAGAAGTACAAACCCAAAATTGAGTAAAAAACCTTTAAAAAGTGAATTTTGCATAACAGGTCCCCTTTAAATTCTGAAGAACTGTTCATGTTTGATTGTCCTACCTCATCCTCCTCCAGTAGTCACGATGTTGTCTTTGTTCCATCTCAGGTCGCTTGATTTTCATGTGAAATGTGAGTAAAAATCATTTTTAACCAACTTCAGTTGAGCYTTTAATTAGCTTTTGTCAATAAATTAACCTCTAGCATTAATCTGTGTCGTGGATTATTATTATTAATTAGCCAGAATCTGTTGTGTTCATTTTTTTGACATGCATAAATTAACCCTTTATATGGACAGAGGCCAAAAATAGTGAATTGTGCTGAATTAATTAGTCTTACACTTTTAGTTTGTCTCTCAGGGCCTCATCAGGAGAACATGGGTCAGCTGTTTGAGCTCTACTGCCATCTAGTGACATAAAACTTGTAAAACCAACAAACTAAATTACCTTGTTTCAATTCAGATCACTGCACTAAAGCTAACACCAGTTATATGAATCATAAATAAAATCTGAATCACTTTGACTTTTTTCCCACTTCATGAAGCTCAGAGGCAGAAGTTTAAAAAACACTTTTATTACATAAAGTTTGACGTTTGCTTATAAACAACTAGGAAACAAAAACAATTAAAAATAAAAGTATGTTTACGCATGAARAATTTGCTTTAATTTAACAAAAGTTAATGCTGGTATTTATTTAATGAACCATTTGGGGAGAGTTCAAATTTTATTCAATTAAAACCACAGTTGGTTAAAAATGAATTGAATTAAATTTGTGTACTTTATTTCATTAAGCTATAATTTACTCTAAATAAAAAAATCAGTTTTTTTATTTC
>NW_013952767.1:474503-475459 GCF_001266775.1 Austrofundulus limnaeus
TAAAAAATGTTGATTCAAACAATATTTTTCATCAACAATTGGTTAATTCATTAGTTTGGTGAAATTTGATTATTATCACCAGGTGGACTTTGAATCACCTCCTTTGATTGAAGTAGCTGAGTCAAAGTATCTGCAGGTACTGGAGCTCCCCCTGCTGGACAGGAGAAGTAAAGCTGCTGCAATTCCATTTATTATCTTAACCCACTTCTTTCCAGGGCCACAGGGCTCACTGGTGTCCRTAACCAGCAGTCACTGTGCAAGGGGTGGGGTACACAAGTCCATCACAGGGTCACATAGAGACAAACAACCAGTCACTCTCTCACTCACACCTGTAGGGAATATTTAGAGTTACCAGAGTACCTAACGAAAACCCACACATGTAAACTCTACCCAGAAAGGTACCTGAGCCAGGACTTGATCCAGTSAYCTTCTTGCTGAGAAGCAACAGCTCAACCAACTGAGCTRTATTAGAGGTGCCTGAAGGTCATATTTCCGCATATAAACAGATCTGTTGCAGTCATCAACACAGCACARAAGAGTCAGATTAACATTTTAACAGCTGCGTATTTGAGTCAACTTTTATTATGATTATTGACAATAATTTTAACAAAAAAACTGAAACAGTAAAGAGCACAAAATGAATTGTACATATTTGAATTTGATGCTACATAAAGATTATACAAACTGGCTCTCGTAGTTTGGCACAGTAATTGATATGCACAGAAAGCATTTTTCTTGCGCTTGGGCAACGATACAGAAAATTCAAGGTTCGGTTCGATACTTCAGTCTCACGGTTCGATGTTTTTTCGATACAAAAAAGAGAAATTTCCATGCCCCTTTTAACTTGTAATTTATTTAAATTAATTATAAACATTTGTTTAACCTCAAAAGTACAGTTTTTTAATTAAATGTTGCTGAAACATCAAGTTTCTCAGTAGATCTGTGCTCATAAATGC
>NW_013952767.1:476699-478262 GCF_001266775.1 Austrofundulus limnaeus
TATATATATCAGGGGTGCAACGATACAGGAAATTCATGGTTCGGTTCGATACTTTACTTTAGTCTCACGGTTCGATGTTTTTTCGATACAAAAAAGAGAAATTTCCATGCCCCTTTTAACTTGTAATTTATTTATATTAATTATGAACATTTGTTTAACCTCAAAAGTACAGTTTTTTAATTAAATGTTGCTGAAACATCAAGTTTCTCAGTAGATCGGTGCTCATAAATGCAGCCTAGGTGGAGTAGTTGAACACAGATCCACTGATCCTTCAACACAGAGCATCTTCAGAAGACAAGTTGATAAAGATAATTTTTTAAATCTGTATTGTTCGATACAAGTGTGTATTGAACCTAAAGCACTGTTCAATACGGTTCGATAAGGGTACATTTATTGTTTCACCACACACACACACACACACACACACACACACACACACACACACACACATATATATATATCCTCCTAACAACTCTTGTGAAGCACAAACCACAGTGAGCTACAATTTAGTTGAAATACAACAAAGAAGGATTCCATAAGATGAATAAAACAGCACTAATTTACACAACATACATGGTTAAACTGTACAATCATGTCAAACACAACTCAAAGCTACACTCAAAAACAGAGGTGYTGGATTTACTTAAAGGGGACATGTCATGCAAAATCTACTGTTTTAGACATTAAATGCTTTWTGTGTGATTTCTCTGCCTGTGCTGCATAGATATTTTTATATTCTGTTTGAGTCATAATTTTCAAATCGTTMAGTTTTCTTTATCTTCAATTAAGTTTTCTGAATTATTACGTCACTTTATGTGCTATATAAGGTCTGGACTTACAGACTACAGTTTGGCGGTCTTTATTCTCCTCCGGCTCCAACTTGTAAGGCTGGATGGTCAAGTTTTCTCTTGTTGGTATTTTAAAGTTAACATGTAAATAAAAAGTTTCTGCGCAGCYATRTWGTCATAAACCTTTCTATCAAATTACAATGGACTGCTCTGGAAGTTGAGAGGGATGGGGTGTGAAGCTCCTTGTTTGGATTTAAAGAGACAGCCTCAAAATGAGTTGATCTGAGACACATCTCAGAAAAAGGGAAAGAGGSGCTTGTGGAGTTATAATAATGAGGATATTAAACCAAAGTATTGCAGTTCCACTTTAAATAGACCCCACCTGAATGATTTAAATGTGAAAAAGAAGGGTTTAAAAGCATGATGTCTCCTTTAACAAAGTCATGTCAGCTGGTTTTACTCACCTGAGTTGTGTAAATGTAAAGCGATTTTCACATTTCCTCAYCTAAGTTGAGTGGAAGCAGTTACACAAAATCCAACGTACAGCCTGTGCTGYATTGATTTGATTTGATTTGATTTATTGATTTAACAGGAAAAGATTACTAAAAATCAAGCCTGACTCAGCATAATTGCTGTTTTACAGCAGGTTCCTGTTCTGCAGCACATAAAACACTCAGAATTACAGCAGCATCAATCACATACACCATAGACACAAAGACAAACAAGCATACCAAATTTCAGGAAGGCAGCATTTGCAAAATAGGACGTCTAAATA
>NW_013952767.1:481125-482346 GCF_001266775.1 Austrofundulus limnaeus
CATTTGTGTTGCAGATGATGAAAGTTGAAAAGAAATCAACTTTTGTAAGAGAGTATAATAATCTACTGTGTCATTAATCTAAATAAAATAAACAATCTATTTGCATTTTGAACAAGACATGGCACATTCTTAACATACTGTATGTCTATAACGGTCTTTAAAACGAAAAATTTAGCTGATTTTTTTTAAAATGTCGTTATTCCTTTAAATCTCTATTCGAAAAGCCAGTTGACCAGGAACAGTATCGGAAAGCTGCTGCGTTCAAAACTAACATGTTTTACAGCATCTCCTGAAACCAGAGTGTGTTTTCTAATAATAGGTACAGCTGTACTTTATTACCACCTGCTTTAATTTAAAGTAAAATCCTGGTTCACAAAAAAAAAATGGAAAAAAGTGCAGAGGGGAGACATTCTCTGGTGTGGATTTAACACAAGGAAAGGTTTGTGTAGTGGTTGCCTGCAGCAGTTTCAGCACTCATCCTGCTGCTTAAGGTTTCTGCAGATTTGGACGTAGTTAAGTAGGAACGGTTAAAGTAATTATTGCCTGAGCACAGTCCAACACCGGTCCAAGCATCTGCGCAGGAACTGGGACGGGCTTGGAGAGAGTCGCCCCCTACTTCTGGATCTTCACTCTCTGCAACCTGCTCATAAACGTAACTGTTTTCTCCAAYGCAGAGAAAAGCCAGATCTTTGTTCAGCGTCACATAGTCCGGAAGGACTTTGGTCCCAGGGCTTCCATCGAGTTGTTCTTCAGCRGAGAGGTTTTCATCAGAAGACATGAGTTCAGACGTTTCTCCARCTGACTTTATCGATCCTGGGATCTCACCTTCAGACATGATCTCCACCACTGAGGAAGTGGTTTCTTCAAAGCACTGCTTTGATATGACAGGTGGGCCCTGGAAGTCATATTTAATATATGATGGCATTTAAATTCAGGCTATACCTCGACATAAACAGTACCAGTGTTGCATTATTTGTTGTTTTAGGTGTGATTCATGTAGGGTTCAATTCATTTCTGTTAATTAATTTACCCATTTCTGTTGGTTGATGTCTGTCAGAAAGTCTTGCAGAACCTTTTCAAGGTTGGGCACAGCGGGCCAAAAATACTGCTTGAGTTTACTTTAAAAAAACACACAAAACAATAGATGTTTCACTTGTGCTAAATTAAAATGAAACAGTTGAAAACGTCAGGAAATTTGGAGACATATTGTTAGTATGTTGG
>NW_013952767.1:485286-493506 GCF_001266775.1 Austrofundulus limnaeus
GCATCCTCAAGCTTGTGACGTTCCTTCGAGTTAACTAACCAGCAGCTTTTTGGTCGCTAGTTAAAGCAGTCCATTAAAGCGACAACTTCCTAAAATAATTGTGTAAGTCAATTTTGCCAACTAAGGACTTGGGTGATTATTTTAGGACAATAACAATAGTTGTCTCCAACCCGGTGCTACCTGTTGCTTGTTTTTCACGGGAGCTACTGAGAGAAGCTAGCATGTCAAGATAGTCATAGTTAGCCATCTTGTGCTAGCTTGATTCATGCAGTTTTTCCCTTGAGAAGTATTCCACCTGTTTTATCACCTGTCTCTACTACAAGACACTTGCTTTTATTTTTCTCGGAGTCATATTCAAAGAAATCCCAAAGTGGGCATTGCTGCTTTCCCAACTTTTGTTGTTGTCATTTAGCATACAATGCTGAGCAGCAGCAGACTGTAAGCAAGTGTTGTTACAGACCCTGAGGTGCCGTAAGCTGCCCAAAGCTCATGTGAAACTACTCAATTTGAAAATAAAAAATTATAAGATCCACATGGCTCAAAATGATTTGACAAACACTAAAATAAGGATATTCTGTCTATAGTTGTGTGAATGCCTGTATGGCATTCACACAATTGAGATCCTTTTTTCTTCCGTACGTTTTTCGGCACCTTTCTTGTTCCACAATTTTTGTGCTTCTTCAACCATTCATATATCAAAACGTTCAGCTCTTTCGTGTAATGCCGGCTATGACTTTTGGTATTTCAGCTATGTATAGCTTTTTAGCTATTTCAACTTTTTTAGCCACTTTTTTCCCATTGACTTTGAATGGGGCTACTTTCAACAACCTTCAAATCCTTCAAATAGTTTTTAAATCTTTACAAAACCTTACACAATTTATTCTGGTTGTGCTCTTTTTTACTCCCTTGTGCAATTTTTAGAAACGTTTTTACTAACTTTGGCTGTTTTCCGTTATTTCAGCTATAGTTCTGCTTCTTTGTGCTATTCTTCTGCTTTATTTGTGCTTTTTTTCTGCTAATTTGAACTATTTATATTTCTTACAGTTGCTTTCTACTTTATTCAGATAGTTTCTACAAATTGAGCTACATTTTWGCTGTTAATAGCTAAAATTAGCTTTTTAGGCTATATGCATATTTTGTTTGTAGCAATTACAACAAATTCACCAAGGTAGTACTCCCTATGCATTCTTATGCTAAATAAAATACTGTATTTCCAGCTTCTGGCTTCTACTTTTGGTTAGCTTTCATGCTAATTTTAGCTTTTTTCTGCTATTTTATCTGTAGTTCTATTTTCTACTATTTCTATGCTATTTTTTTAATTATTTATTTATTTTGCTTTTTGGTGTTCTTTTCTGGTACTTTGTGTTATGCATGTTTCTTACAGGTGCTTTATGCTTAATTAAGCTATTTTAGCATTTTGCTTTTTTATGCTATTTTAACTAAATTTTTTGCTCCTTTTTCACTGTTTTTCTGTGTTATCTTTTGCTTCTTTCAGCTTTTAAAGTTTGACTTAGAATAATACTTTTGCTATTAAACATTYTCAGCTCAATTTCAGCAACTTTCAGTAACAGGCATTCACACTGGCATTTTTGCAGGAAATGTAATTTCTCTAGTTTCAGTTAGTTTTAGTTAGTTTTGTAAAAAGATTTTACAGTTTTAGATAATCATTTTTTCATTTTGTTACAGTTTTTATTTATTTTAGTTAACTAAAATATTTTTTTCAATTTCATTTTTTTGTTATTTAGTTAACTATAATAACCCTGGTAGTTACTATGCTTTTTTTATAGTTATTTAGTAATTTCATTCAGGAGATATGCACAAAAGACYACCCATGACGGACACCGCACTAGCACACAGACAGTCAGAAAACAGTATAACTCTGACCTCAGTGGGCAGAGCCATAAAAACACAACCAATGCTCTGACAGAAACAAAGAACCCTTACTCAAGTTGTTGAGGGTGAGTACGTCGCTAAAGAAAGTTCTGTTGATTGTATCTGAAGAGCTGTCGAGCTCGAGCTTTATTTTTTTAACGCCATCTCCGTGAAAAGAACAMGTGTCGGTGACCTCTTCAGCAGCCACACACTCGGCCCATTCAGTCCACTGCAARGAGTCTCTACAAGGGTAGTGTCAAAATAAAACAAATAAACGTCAGAACTACAACTGTACTTCCCAAAAATTGGAAAAAAKAAAAAAATTTCCAAGCCACCAAATGAGAAGATGAAAATTCAACAGAGGTTTTCATCGTACCCAAAACTCATCTTGTAGAAAAGTTTGTACTTGTCGTTCGCTCCAAAAACTGTTCCATTCCAGYCACAGGTAACATTTTGCAGGTCAAAAGTGCAACCTAAAGCGACTTTATCTGAAAAGAAACAGGATGAATATTATTTTCTTAGCGTACGGGAATCAGTTCCTTGTTGCCTGCATTTATGTACCTGCGCTTTGGGGAACTGAAACTCGCACAGGTTGGGACCAGCTGCTCCAGTGTCCTGTCTCTGCTGAAAAGGCTAATCTTACTGCAACCTGGACCTCAACCTCCTCACCTGGTACCAGAGAGAGCTGCAGGTATTTCTTCTTTGCCTGAAATCACCCACATTTAAGATTTGACAATGAAATCACTGTACTGTTTTAATAGAGCAAATAACAACTGSTRTTGATCAAAAACAATGCTGTGTTAGTGTTTATGTTGACTTGAAGAAAGCTTTTGACACCACTGATCAGYRTATTCTTAWTGAAAAAWTKRAMYAAWWMMRKWWTWRRRGRMCMRSMWTWMMRKKGGKWRSYWRSYWWTTKRAAAAWAGAAAACAGTTTGTTCAAATAAATGATGTGAGATCTGAATTAAGTAACGTCACGTGGAGTGCCCCAAGGTTCAGTACTTGGACCAAAGTTATTTATTTTATATGGTAAATGATTTGGTAAATGTGTCAGGCTTGTTCAAATGTGTTTTATTTGCAGATGATAGTACTTTTTTTTGTTTGTTTGTTTTGGTAAAAATATAGAATAGCTGTTGGTGATGATGCAAACAGAATTTGTTAACCCCTTAACCATCAACGTACCGCCCACAGTACATTCCMAGTTTGTAGTTACTTCCTCCATATTTATAGCCTACCAGGGAATTTCAATTTGCATAGAATGCTGTTCAAACAATTTGATTGGTTGTTTTCTTTCCTTTGACACCTCTTATGACCAACTGGGTTCAGCTATAGACTGTACAGAGCCCAAAATGTGTGGCAAGCCCCTCATGTCCCATCTGGTACACATGATCGATCGACTAGAATCGGCCAATAAGCTCTGAGCTTCATTCTGACACCACAGCTGTAGCCAATCAAGTTAGCTTTTATTCAATATGCAGTTTTGGACATGAAGGAAAAGAATAACAGTTAGTGTATTTTAACTTTAATAAATAAATACTAGTTACAGTTACAAAAATTATGACAGCTGAAGTTAAAAATTCAGATTTATATCTTTACATAGGGACGAGGCTTAAGAATTTACAAGGTTAACAGGTTAAAAGCAGTGCAAAATGTAAGTTGCCACAAAAATACGCTAAATATGTAAAGATAGATCAGGTAAAAAAAAGACTTGCACATACCTGTGTTGTCTTTTCTCCAACAGACCTGGAGGAATATCGAATTCTGTATTCAYAGTCATCTTCCGCGATCTCCGGGGTTTCTGCATCCCAGGAAACATCCAGCTGTCCCACGTGGCCGTTTGGCTTTGCAGATACTTTGAAAGGGGGTTTCAGAAGATCTGTGGCAAAAATATTTCAATTTAACAGTGAACTTGTTGGTCAGGAGATCACAACGTGACAGAAAATACTGCCTGGAGGCTTTCAGATTTTAATTTACCACCATTCCAAAATTTGGTTTACTGTAAATACTATTTTATCTTTAACATGCCTTCAAACTTGTGTTTTTGAGAAGTGTATTGATTACAATGACATCAATGTGCTCTTTTAAAACTTGTGACTATTTGGTCACGGTAACACAGCAAAAATAAACAAGACAAAGGAAGCTAAGACCCAAATAAGGATGCAGGGATATATGTAACGGCGACACAAATAATAATTTCAAGATAAAAGCAGATCATATTGTGACATTTCATTATATTTTCTTAACAATAGCAACATACACTTGCAATTTTTTGATAAAATCATGATGACAGACCAAAAAAGAGGGGAGTGAAYACTTTTTATAATTTATCTCTGTTTGTTTGATCAGGAATCAAACAATGTAAAACAAATATCTTACAATGGTTTTCCACATTGACTATTCGATTGTAGATGGTGGTGTTGGTGCGATCCACCACTTGAATCTTTGTGTTGGTGTATAAAAACACATGYGTCCCGGGAAATGAGCAGACATGCAGGAAACTCCCCTCTTCTGTTCCATGGACAGTCATCTCACACCTCGTTCTTGGCACCCTTGATAACGGACAAGCACAGAACAGGAGATGCATATCCATCATTCACAAACAATATTGGTGTTTTCCTGCAACTCCTTTTTATAAAAACAAGTCATACTTATCCAATCATTGGCAATTTTACTTTCATGAACATTTATGTGARCTGAAGCCTGTAGGGCATTGAAATGTAACTAGTCTGAGATTTCCAGGTCTCAGATTTTTAGAACAAGTTTCTGAGAAAGTCCAAATGACAATATACCATCAATCAATCTACCTACACACCCACCCAACCAACCAACCAACCATCCGCCAACCAACCAACCAACCAATCCATCCATCCATCCATCCATCCATCCATCCATCCATCCATCCATCCATCCATCCATCCATCCATCCATCCATTGCTCTGGGAAGATTCCCTGACTGGCTGAGAGACATGGTCTCCTCAGTGTATCCTGGGTTTTCCTCAGGACCTCCTCCTAGTTAGACATGCCTGGAACACCTTTACAGGAGTCGTCTTKCCCAAACTGCCTCAACTGGTTTCTCTCTGTATGGAGCAGCAGCTCCTGTTCAGATGAACTCAAAGAAGAGCCCATACTCTGAGCAAAAAACTTATTTTGACCTTWGATACTTACCTGCCTAATTCATATAATCTTATCAACTAAGCTTTATACACACTGCTTTTATAAATTTACTTATTTCCTCATAAAATGTGTAAAGTTAAAGAACTAAATTTTGTGTGTTAATGTTTATAAGGTCAATATTGCCCTTTTAATCAAGGAACATTAGTATATTTTGACAAAATTATTACAATCTTAGAACTGACACGGTTATTTTTTGTGCTAAAAATGCATAAATTGATTTCTAAGTGTCTTAAAAAATAATCCACCAAGTTTGTATGAATGTACCTCGATACACTGTAGAACAAATCAAAAGTCTTGTTTTCTGCAGTTTCAAAAAAACAGATGAAATCTCCTCCAGTGCGACTGAAACACTTAGGATTCTCCTCATCCTTTAGGGCCAGAACATCTGCTCCAGGAATATAAAGAGAAATAACACATAACATGATGGTTAATGTGGCATTAAAAACAATATGCGTGCCTTTTTAGAGACCAAACCACCCAAAAACAATAAATTATTAACTGGTTAGTTGGTGTCACAGGGTTTCTCTATAAACACACTTTTCTTGAATTCAGCATCAAYATGGCTYGTGGTCAAATCTTACTCAACTACAAGTTGCTCGGTCAAGAATCTGCTCAAGTKAAAGTACTCAAAAKTRCATGCATTTTAAAATACTCAARTATTCAMAAGTACAAATGAAAWTTTACTGTATCAGTACATTGTTTTCAGAGTGATTTTACAGAACCTTGTAACTCYCAGAAACCACMTGATGTACTSACAMGTAGAACCACTCTACAAATTCTGCACCACCTGTAAAGACTTCAGCATAAAAAAGAAATAAAGTGAGCGGTGAGTTCTTAAATGTAGTTTATCCGCAGTGAAGACAGAAGACACTTAAGTTAATACAAACTATTTTTCTGTCCTAAAAACAGTTTAGTTCCAAATCCCAACAAAGTACAGAGAATGTTTTGGTAAATGGTAAATGGCTTRAACTTATRTAGTGCCTTATCAAGTCCACTTGGACCCCAAGGCACTTTACATTTCAGACATKCACCCACTGATGGTRGTAAGCTACATTGTAGCCACAGCTGCCCTGGGGCACACTGACASAGGCGGGCTGCCACACGCTGACCACCATCAGTAGGCAAGGCGGATAAAGTGAATTGCCCAAGGACACAACGACTGAAACGGCTGGACGGGGGATTGAACCGGCAGCCTTCGGACAACTCTCCTAACCWCTCCACCACACCACAGTTCAGGAAAATGTAGGTTTTCCTGAACTGAACCMCTTAAGTGTGCACCCTTTGTTGTTCTAAGCTGATAAGGGGAAACAAGACATTACGATGAACTTTATTGACAAGATGCAAACTAACTTTGAGCAGATGTTTGAAATGTGACGTGTCTCTGTGTGTATGTTAATATGTGTATGCGCTTTGAGGCAGAAACTACATGATCCAAAGTGAAAAGGAACAACAGGAACGTTTGAGATTTTTTGGCAATCTAATATTGCAATGCGACGTCCTGATGCATCTCAGTAATCCAGGTAGAAAAAAATAAAAAAAAAAATAAATCAGTAGGTCCTCTGGACGGGTTCTTCTTTAGTGAAACGTTTCGTCTCTCCTCTAAGAGACTTCTTCAGTCTGATGAGTTTCAGGTGAACTCAGCCTTATAAGCACTGCCTCCACATGGACAAACAGGTTAGTCATATGCAAAAGAGGGCCATCGCCTAACAATAGGCTTGATTAGCTCTATTGTTCATAGAGGGTCATGTGCCCATCACCTGACTTATTGGTTTGGATGCTCCAAAGAACCACAGCTGAAGTATGAACAGCTAAAGCTGAACCTGCTTGTCCATATGGAGGCAGTGCTTATAAGGCTGAGTTCACCTGAAACTCATCAGACTGAAGAAGTCTCTTGGAGGAGAGACGAAACGTTTCACTAAAGAAGAACCCATCTAGAGGACCTACTGTACTTATTCTTTTCTTTTTGATTGCAATGAGACACTTTTTGTAAAAAATATGTCCATTTTTAGAAATATTACTTCAATTGTGCCAAATTTCATAGCACAAGTACTTTGTTTGCAACAGCTATGATTTCATTATCTTCAGAGTGAACAAAACCAYACTTTGCTTTGATGGTTTATTTCCTTATTAAAACAAAACTTCCTGCAAGCTTTGTCTTCTACAAGATATTATCTTGTCCCCACAAATGTAATGTTTTTGCAGAAATGAAAGATAAAAATAAAAATTCAGTATTTTTTTAAATTAAAATAGCACCTTAATAATAATCTTGCTCAGTACAGATGAAGCCACAATTAAAAGCAACATAAAAGCACTTTGTGGTGTTTTAATGTTTAAGAAAAGCAATTTTGTAAACTTTGGAGGGGTTTTTGTCAGTATAAAATTGAAAAAAGAAAGAATAGTTATGAAGTAAATAGAAGGATTAAAAACATAAAAATAAATGTAAAAGTTTTTAAGTCATACCTTCCTTTGATAGATGACTGCCAGTCCAAGCATTTCCAACACTGCAAAAGCTCCCTGATAAAAAAGCTTGAAACCAGAAGCTAAAAGCTAATATCTTCCACAAGCAGAGGACACTCATCGTAAACTACGTGCACTCAAAACACCTGGCTCTTTAATTCAGCACATTATTTGTGTTTTTTGTGTCTTCTGTGTGTAGTTTTGAGCAGACGTGTGTGGGGAGGGTTAAGCAGCGCAGAGGGGCTGACTCGCTTGAAACGGGAAGTGAGTTATTATTATTTATTTATTTATTTATTTATTTATTCATTTGCATCTTGGAATTTGGCACTAAAACAGGCAGTTCTGGGGAGTGCATGAACATAAACTGCTGTGTGTGTTTGTTTTTGATTTTATTGTTCAACTCTGTAAAGGATGATGTTTTTCTGTCCTCCTTATGAACACTTATAATAGTGTGGATTACTTCACAAGTTGGTGCTCATGTTGATGAGACCCTTTCTGTACTTCGAAGCCTTCCTTTTGTAAACACACACAATGAAAAGTGTGTGTGCACATTCTGATTAACCACATCCTCGTGCTACACAGCAGCAGTTTACACCAAATAAGAATATCAACATGATTTTATGACTAAAGTGTACAGTAGGTAACCTGATGTACAGCGGGTAAAATACACTCACTGGCCACTTTATTAGGTACACCTGTCCAACTGCTCGTTAACAC
>NW_013952767.1:494016-495440 GCF_001266775.1 Austrofundulus limnaeus
TAGCATGGAAAGCTTCGAGAACCCCTGATCTAATGTTATAGTTAAAGTAAGTAACTTTCTACAGAAATGTGTTCATCACTTACTTCAAAAAGAAAGTCTTACACTAAACTGGTAAGTTTTTTAATCATCTCAAGCTGTTTGCATGCACTAAAAATGAAACTTCTGAGCAGGAAAACCAACAGGTTGGTAAAAGCAGAAGGCATTTATCAGTAGATTGGTGCTTACCACAGGCAGATACAATCATCCAGCTTGAAAATTGAGTAGAAAAACACTTGGGTGAACTTATATGAACCTGTAAAAATGAGCTTCAAAACATGGTAACCTACAAAACAACGAGATACATGAWGATCACGATTTAAATACCCATGGACTGTGTACTTTGCATGTTACTATCACTTTGATTTAATGTGACAATTTTTACTTAATATTCACACTGGAAGGCTTTTGTGTGTTCAGTTCTGGTCCTGATCACAATCTAAACCAATTATAGAAAAGACTTAACTTGATAAAAAAAATTCATCAAACATTGGTATATGCATCAAAGTTGTGTGTATTTGGTGTGAGCTCTAAAAGTTACAAGCATATAGACACATCCTTAAAGCAGCCGGTGAGGCTTCAAACACACAAAGATTTTCAGATTTTGTCTTTATCCCAGTCTGACCTTTTCAATCAAGCTTGGTGTTTTTGGGTTTGAAACAAACAACTTGTTTAAAACTCCCCTGGTAAAGATCAAACTACACTGCTAAGCTAATCCTGTCAGTTCATAGTAAAAGTGGGCACTGAGCTCATGGTTTGTTGTTAGCCTAAACTACGTCCAATTCCAAAACATAAATTCTCCAGTGACAGAAGATAAAAATACATTYAAGGCCATGATTGTTTCGAAAGTTGTCAGGAAGTGTGCCCAGGGAAGGCCTGTTTGACAGACAGTTCTGTGCCTGCGGTTGGTTTGTGGAGGAAACCCAGAGACAGATCAGCTCAGTGCAGCTGGGCAGATCAGTGTTCCTGAACGCTTCAAGGCCCCACGGCATTTAAACCAGCACTTACGTTTAAGCGAGCTAAAAAAATTTAAATTAAAAAAAACTTTTAAGGGCCTGGTGTTTTTTTTTATTTAGAAGGAATGCATATCAGCTTTATTGCCAGAGTTTTAAAACTAAAATTATCTAATACTGAGAAGGGATGAGGAGGGACTTATAGTCATTTTGTATGAGGTGCCAAGTGTAAAATGAAATATGTAAAAAAAAGTCACTAACATATTTTTATTATTTAGCTCCCATGTTGAGTGTAAAATTGTAGTTAAAAAAATTTCCACTGACATTTTATTGCCACACACACACACACATACACACACACACACACACACATGTGTTTTTCTGGCCTGGATTTGTTGTATTTGCGACAGCTGAAAACTGTTCTCCTCCCCCACT
>NW_013952767.1:497684-503864 GCF_001266775.1 Austrofundulus limnaeus
TTTTTAGACTTTATAGCCTAACCCTGACCATATACTCTAAAACTAACCTAAACCTTGGTCCTAAACCTAACCCCACACCTGTAACATGCATTTGGACCCGTGGGGATCTGACAGTGGTCCCCACGATTCACTTCGGCCCCCACTTGGCTGCTTTTTTTTGTAAAAAATACCCCACGTTGTTGGAAAAACCCGTACACACACAAACACACACACACACACACACATATAGTATTTAAATTTAACCCATAAAGTGTGTGTGTAGGTCAGGGGGCTGGGGGTAGTATTATGCACGGGAAAACATTTTGACCGACTTTTTTAATGTACAACCACAATAGGTTTCAGTATTTCCTTGTATATAACTGAAATATTCCCCCTCCCTCCCATTGTAAGTTGTGCATAGCGATGTGTTTAATAAACAATAGTTGTTTACTCATCGGAGTCAGAAGAGAAAAAAACTTGTTTTCTTTTTCTTGTTAACCGCAGCGGTGTAAAAAAAAGACTCGGACTTTGATTAGATGTTCAGACAAATACTCATTTTAACAACTGCTTCTGCTCTGATCTGGGAGGGGATTGTTTTTTCAGTGACACACGGAAACCGGAAACTTCTGCTGCTCATCCTCCACAATTCTGCAACAAAACACGCCCACACAAGTGTGTCTCCGTAATAATGTTTCCCCACCAGAGGGCGCACCGCAAAGGCTGGAAAAGTCTGTCTGAAATGAGTGGTGGCTTCATGCATGATTAGATTTTTTTTATACTTTTTAAGCTCAAAAAATGATGATTGTATTTAACTCAAGATCGCATCAAACATGAATAAATACGGTATATACGTAAATCTAAATGTAAAAGTTAAATCCTAAATGTTAAAGTTTACATTTAAGTATTTCAGACTGTAATGCAGCCTTTGTCGTTGGTGCTGTGTTTATGTTAGGATCACCCTGAGACAATAACAACTGCTAACGCTGCTGAAAATTTATAATTGAGTCCATGTGTTCATTGAAAACAATGCGGATGGTACCTTTGGTCCGGCAGTTTGAAGTGCAGTTCAGATACCGGCCACAACTGCAAGTTTGATGTCTTGTATGCAGTTAGCAGTGTTAGAAGTGTTAGAAGTGTTAGCAACATTAGCAACGTTAGCAGTGTTAGCAACATTAGCAACGTTAGCAGTGTTAGAAGTGTTAGCAACATTAGCAACGTTAGCAGTGTTAGCAGTGTTAGCAACATTAGCAACGTTAGCAGTGTTAGAAGTGTTAGAAGTGTTAGCAACATTAGCAACGTTAGCAGTGTTTGAGGCTGCTATTGTCTCAGGATGATGATGTCCTAATGAGCTAAGCACCAACAGCAAAGGCTGCATTCCATTCCAAAATACTTAAAGGTGAACTTTTTAAAATTTAACTTTTAYATTTAGATTTACACATTTACATATATTTTTTGACATTTAAATTTAACATTTAATAAAAATGAGCAACCGTCAAGAACAGTGAGAAAACAATACAAAGTTAGAGAAAATTTGTTAACACTTATAAAGTGAACTAAATTGTGAAAAGGTGTTAGTATTTTTTTTTACATTTTATTTGCTTCCTGGAAGCTAATCAGCTCATGGGTTCAAATCTGCACAAATCATGAACCTGATGCAGTTATAAACTGCTTATGTTGCATTTCCCTTCTGCCATAATTTCTACAGATTCTTTGTACTCTGTTGAACTTGTGACCTGTTCCCCCACTTAAAACAGTTCTTTTTTTCTTGAATCCACCATAACTTCTGAAAATCGGTTAACACAGCATTAAAAATGTTTTTTYAATTGTCTTACATCATTGGCAGAAGATGACAACTATGTTTGCTCCATAGAACTCAACATTAGTGCAGAAAAAGAACATTTTGTTTTATCTAAGTTCAGCTAAACTCATGGCGAAGAGTCGATTAATCATACAAAACTTTTATTTAAAAAAGTTGCTGAACACTTTCTCTGTACATTATCTCACAGTGGGTACATTACCAATAAATTTTAATTGCATAATGCAAACTAAGTTAGATAAAGCTTATAGACTAGATTTGTTTCTATGTTGCTTTTTATAGACTTTTCATTCAAAACACTGGAAACACCTAACCAAATGGTTCCRAGGATTAAACAAAATACAGTTTCACAAAATTTTGTCCGACTTTCTGATTCTTTTAAAACTATTTTTTAACCAATGAACAACTGTACTGTTGTCCTACAGTAAAAAAAAAAAATTGACCATATCTGTAAGAAAACCCAGTTTTAGGGTTAAGATGTGTGCGAAAAGGCCATTTCCCCAAAAAATACTTTTGGTGTAAATCTCCATGCAACACATCAATATCATCCTTGGTTGAATTAAATTGATCTAAAATTGTCTGGCTACATTGAATACAGGGCTTTAATACTTTATAGTAACCTTAAAAATTTGTCAAAAATACATACAGTAGTAGTAACTTTCACATGGCAGTGATAGGCAATGCACAGTTAATAATTATGACACAAACAAAACRGCTTGAAGTGCCACAGTCTGTTTCCACCTAAGCTCAAAAAGTAGAGAACTATTGTTTTGTGATCCACACAGTGTCCTTTATATTTCTTTCCTCCTTGAAAAGATTTTGTCCTCCACAAAAACAAGAAAAAATAAAATTAAAATCAGCACTGACGCCCCACAGACCCTGTGGTGTTTCATCAAATCACACAGCTCCAAATTTGCAATGCTCGGACAAAAGCTGAAAGTTTATTTTTGCAGTCGCCTCTGTCCGTTGAAGGCCCAGACAGACTCTGCATCGTTCAGCGCCTTCGATACCTCGACAGTGTCTTTTCACAGTCCTCCGTCTACAGCTGAGTGGTTGCAGTCGGGCGCCCGGTCCTCCTGTTTTGGCGGTGCGCGGCAGGGAGGTGGCAGTAACGCGGCGGTCTACCGCGCCACTTTCTCTTGGAGCTACGTGATATGCGAGGGCCTGGGGGGGCTGGTAGTCAGGCCTCTTCAGCGGTGGCRTCTATTCCAGCGTAGGTAAAGTTCTCAAAGAGAGCCATGTTAACATAAGCCTGGAAGACGGATAAAAACATCACATAACGGCTAAAAATGATACAAAACTGTGGCAAATTATTCAATTGTTRAAAAGAAATAAATAAGTAGGTCCTCTGGATGGGTTCTTCTTTAGTGAAACRTTTCGTCTCTCCTCCAAGAGACTTCTTCAGTCTGATGAGTTTCAGGTGAACTCAGCCTTATAAGCACTACCTCCACATGGTGGACAAACAGGTTAGTCATGTGCAAAAGAGGGCCATCGCCTAACAATAGGCTTGATTAGCTCTATTGTTCATATAGGGTCATGTGTCCCATCATCTGACTTATTGGTTTGGATGCTTCGGCTGTGGTTATTTGGTGTTGTGTTATGTGTATGTAGTGAGTGCAGGCGGAGCTCGACGTCCCCTTGTTTTTGTCTCTATTCCCCTCTTTGTGTTGGTATCGTTGGGGCCCTGATTCACACCTTTTGCTCACAGGGGGCTGAGTTATACTTGCAATAACAGCATTGTAGGAGGAGGACAACTGGACACAAAGGCCTCCATCTCTGTTTAATGGTGGACAGTTTTCTTCACTCCTCCTACAACGCTGTTATAGCAAGTATGACTCAGCCCCCTGTGAGCAAAAGGTGTGAATCAGGGCCCCAACGATACCAACACAAAGAGCGAAATAGAGACAAAAACAAGGGGATGCCAAGCCCCGCTGGCACTCACTACATACACATAACACAACACCAAATAACCACAGCTAAAGCATCCAAACCAATAAGTCAGATGATGGGGCACATGACCCTCTATGAACAATAGAGCTAATCAAGCCTATTGTTAGTCGATGGCCCTCTTTTGCATGTGACTAACCTGTTTGTCCATRTGGAGGCAGTGCTTATAAGGCTGAGTTCACCTGAAACTCACCAGTAGAGATGGGATAAATGGCTCTTTGAAGGGATCCGGATCTTGGGGAGCCGTTTTTATTTTTCATAGAGCCGTTCAAAAGAGCCGTTTGATTTTAAACGTATTACGTCATCACATAGGAAAATATGTCATCACGTAGGAAAATACGTCATCACATAGGAAAATTCGTCATCACGTAGCCGTACGTAATGACGTCATCCCGTCACATGGGTGGAATCATGTGTTTGTCAAGCGGAAAACCCCCTCCCCTTTCACCGTGAGCCTCTGTACACCACAACTCCACCTGTTTTCCATGAAAAAGCAAARCGGGAGCGATTTAAGTATGAAAAAAATAAAATTACATGAGGAATAAAAGAAATAAAACTACAAATGGCTCGTTGCTGCCCGCAATCCGGCTCCTATCGTTTGTTGTAAAGAGCCGTTCAAACGATTCGGATCGTTCGTGAACGTCACATCTCTACTCATCAGACTGAAGAAGTCTCTTGGAGGAGAGACGAAACGTTTCACTAAAGAAGAACCCATCCAGAAGACCTACTTATTTTGTCTTTTTGATTTTTTTCTACCTGGATTACTGAGATGCACCAGGACATATTCAACAGTTACGTAAAATTTGACCAAAATGCTGACAATCTTATAGAAAAGTAGCAAAAACACAATAGCTTTACTTTGCTTCCTTTTTTTGCAAACACATCGTGAAAGAAGAGGTACCTTTCTGGCCTCCTGCATCCTGCTGAGTTGGACAGAGATATGGGAGAACGGGGGTCTCTCATAGGGCCGATCCCTCCAGCACTGCCTCATTAGYTCATAGCTGCAATGCCATGCACACGAAGATAATTTGCACGTTCGATAAAACATCTTATCGTTTTCATGAAAGTATTAAATAATAAGCTACTTACACTTCGTCGTCACAGTTTTTAGGTTTCTCCATCCTGTAACCCTGAGGCAGTTTTTCATACAGCTCAGCGCATGTCATCCCGCAGTACGGTGTGCCACCTGATCCACAAGAGGAAGAGGCAAAGAACATGTTAAACACACGTTAAAACCACTCTAAATTTATTGTTACCTCACCAAGTAATTTTAAATAAGCTTGTTTTCAATTTAAACCAGAATCTTAGCTCAAACTTCAGGGGGAATTATTTATTAATGAATCGTTGAGTAATTTCAAAAACTGCTGCAGAAATTCTCCATGACTCATAAAGATGAATTGAGACTGTTAAGGTAGACCACTGCCACCAGTTGCAAGAACAAGCTCARTGTACAGATGCATATCTCCCTTTAAAAATACATTTGTCATTACTAGAATTAATATGCTTGGTGGATTTATTTTATAAATTCCCCCTGAAGATACAGAAAAACTATATTAAAAAAAGAGAAACTTATTGATCTGAACGGGTAAATCAAGTTGAATGACAAGAATACAGTGAAAACTAGTAGGACCTGATWTTCTAATAAATGTTTCTTATTTTCAAAATGCATTTTCTTCTGTATTTGTYAACGCAGTCCTAGTACAGGAAATGCAGTGTAACTTTTCTGCACGTTGCAGGCGCTGACGCCTGTAGATGAGGTTTTGTCTGTGTTTAAGATTGAATTAGATATAAAGAACGACYTTTACAGTTTCTCTGATAAGCATCTTAGGGTCTGTGTGATTTCTGCATACCTACCCAAGCTTACAATTTCCCAGAGGAGAACACCGAAAGACCACCTGAAAGACATGCAGGACGATAATATGAGAAAATACACATCGATTTGTTTAGATATAAAAAAATTCATTCAACTTGTTGATCATAACTGATTACTACCAATGTAAAACTCAGCTTATCTATGGATATTAAATCATTCTTTTTAAAACAGATAACCCAACAGTTAATAAGAAAGTTTGAARTACACATTTTGCACAATTAGTTAGTGTTACACTGGGGATCAATCCAAGCTACTTCTACATCCAATTTTAGCTAATCTGTAAAATTACTCAAGTTATGGTTGTTGTTTTTTTTCTGTTTGCTAAGATCGCATAGCTGTGGCGGCCATCTTGAATCCAAAGGTTCATCAGTAAATCAGTTTGAAAAAAGTACATCCAATTATTAGTTTCCAAACATTTCCATAAAAGTTTGTTGTGACTGATGAACTAGTTTTCTGAATTAGTAATAGTGATAAAGTTGAGTTTTTAATAGTAAAAACTCATGTACCCACACTGCAAAAACTGCCCACCTAACCAAGTTTTAAAACCTTATATCCAGGCAAAAAG
>NW_013952767.1:505913-507110 GCF_001266775.1 Austrofundulus limnaeus
GTAATAAGGTAGTAATTACATTTAATTACATATTTTTATTACCTTGTAATTACATGGTAATAAGGGTACTGTAAAGAAAGCGTTACCCAAAAAATCAAAGAAAGCATCTTTATATGTAAGAAATATGGCTAATTACACATGGTTTTACCCATTTTGTCACAAAACTGGCATATGTTTGCTGAACTTGACTCGGCTAAAGTGAAACAGGAAGTGACATCAAAGGGGAACTCTTTAAGAATAGGAACTTCCTGATCTTTGTTAATTGAAACAACATTATTTGAACTCTGAGCCTTCTTCTTCATCTCTCTGATAGTGACTCAAAATAATCTAAAGAATCAGATTCTTCTGTRAAAGTCTGCTGTTAGCTGTTGTAGCAACGCTGTTTACGCCCAGACATTCCCCTTTGACGTCACTTCCTGTTACTTCACACGCATACAATTTAACAACTGTTAATCTCAGCAGCAAGATATGTTTTTATATGTTATCTTTTCAAAAATGCATTCATATTTAATAAAAACAGGCACTTTAAGACTGTTAATTACTGATTTGACAGATGCAGCACCCAGGTTAAAAAAAAACTCTAGCAGTTACATTATATCTAGATAGTTGTAAGTTAGGCTATATAAGATGTTAAAGCTAAAATCAATATGTAGTTAAAAATAATAGAATCTGTAACTCACACATCACTTTTGCTTGTGTACACGCTGTAATTCAGTGACTCGATGGCCATCCAGCGCACAGGCAGCCGTCCCTAAAAGCCAAAACAACAAATTCAAGTGAAACATTCTGTTTCACGTTCGATTAAATGTTGGATTATAATCCTGGACACATCAAAAACTTCTGGTACTTAAAAAATATATCCATGAATGACCAAAGTATAATATGTTTTGAATCAGTATAAGCAAATGCATTTTTTATGTGATACCATTTGTGACTGATTTGAGCAAATAAAATACTCTCTATTTATACCAGTGGTCTTCAATGTAGGGGTTGCGGCCCCTAGTGGGACTATGGAGGTACTGCAGAGGGCTCATGAAAGTTTTGGTAAATTCGACTTTTTAAGTGGTTGTTTTTTCAAAGTTATGTGTTTAAACACATTATACACATTAACACGAATCCAACATGTTGCAGCTAATACATAAACTCGAACAAAATCAAAGAAAAATAGTTCTGGTTTGCTTTTACATGTACAAAATT
>NW_013952767.1:507723-509615 GCF_001266775.1 Austrofundulus limnaeus
CCTTTTGTTATGCTAATAATTACGAGGTATTTATGATATAGCATTGTCCGTAACATCGACAAAACAGCATATCACTACATTAGGAACAAATAAAACCATTTTGAATTTTGTGGCATCATCGCATTTCGAAAAATACTGAAACAGGAGCAACAATGGATGTGAGAGATTCTGAAGTCGTTTTTCTCTTTTACAGAGATGAATGCAAACAATAAAATATAGTTTTAAACAATCTTCCTAAACTAAACTGTGAGTTAGTGCAGGAAAAAGGCCYATAAGATATGTTAATCCACATTTTTGGTAGCGTACTGTATCAGTTTATTAGTATTGTTATTTTGGTGTGTGTGTGTGTGGGGGGGGGGTGTTGTTGTTGGTTGTTTTATATTATGGGTTTATTGTGCATAATGTATAGCACCTTGAGCTGCTTTTAGTATGAAGGGGGCTTTATAAATAAATAAAAACTAAGAAACTAAACGAAGTCACAAAAAAGAAAAAGAAAACAGTTAAACTGCACAGATTTGATTCTTCTCTTGACTTGATTTGGCTCTATAAAATATATTTGTCCTCCTTTCTTGCCATAAACAGTTCAGTGATAAATTCCTCTGGATTATATTCTTCCATTAAGTTATTAGAGTAAATTATTCCCAGATTTCAGTAAGATGAGGATGGGAAATGATATCAAACTAAATCATATCACATCTCCTCTGCGAGCCATGCATGCACTTCCCTTTTTGTAATAAAATATCCTTTAACAGCCTTCCTATACTAAACTGAGAGGTGGTGCAGGAAGAAGGCTTATAAATTATATGCTAATTTTTTTTCTTCCATTAAAGAACATACTTGCTTCTAGCTTTATGTTATTCTCTAAAAGTTTGATGTGCTTGATTTCCTCCCTGCTTTACTGCTCACAATGTTTCTTACTTTTCCCCTCAACCATTTCTTTAGGTTTTACTTTTTCCATGACACGAAAGAAAGAAAGAAAGAAAGAAGGAAAGAAAGAAAGAAAGAAAGAAAGAAGGAAAGAAAGAAAGAAAGAAAGAAAGAAGGAAAGAAAGAAAGAAAGAAGGAAAGAAGGAAAGAAAGAAAGTGTTCCCAAAAATCTGTAATAATATTCCCCTGTGAGAATGCAGTTGTTTGAAACATTGGTATCAGACTCTGCTGCTTTACATTGGCTTAAATTCTCTACTTCTGTAAATATTCAAATAACCAAAAGTACACTGGTGGGTGGGCACTTTGAACTATTTAAGTTTATATTTCAGGACTAAATTAGGCTAATGCTCTCACTAATGTGATTCATGCACTAGACTTACTTTCTTATACGTTATCAATCTTTGAGTTAACAAAACTGAAGTCAAACCACTGARTTTGGCATTTATTAGATGCAGGAAAATGGAAACTGATACCAAAAAAGCAATTAGACTGTGAGGTGCAAATCAAGCAAATCCGATGAGACAAATGTTTTTAATAAAATAAGCTTTGACGTTAAACTCCATAGTAGCCCACACACAGCTAAACACTGTGAACAACAGTGTTTGATTTTTAATTTTTTTTTTCTATTTTACCGTGATGCACCCCTACGACGGATTATTAAGACCACACTACAAGATTTGTTTTGTCAAAATTACGAGATAGTCATAATATAATGTGAATAAAGTCATAATATTACGATAAAAAACTGTATGACAATAAAGTCATAATATCACAAGAACAAAGTCATAATATTATAACTCCTAAAAGAGTAGTTTTTTTGAGCGCATGTTTGTGTGTTTCTGTATGAAACACAGGATCAAAGCTCTGTTTTTTAACTCACCCTTCCTATTGTGTGTGTTTTCCAAGCTGCAAAGGTAGCGCACTTAGTTGTGAAAGACCCTGGACATTCGTTATATATATATATA
>NW_013952767.1:510071-523688 GCF_001266775.1 Austrofundulus limnaeus
TATCCCACATCATATATTTGAAGCATTTTGACTTCAAATCATGTTGAGACCCAYAAACGCCACTAGATGTCGCACACCCACCTCTGTTCTCGCAGGCTCCGATCAAGTTGATGATGTTGGGATGTTGGCCTAGTTTGCACAACACCTCGAGCTCTCCTGCAAAGTCTCTGTGGTCGTTCTCTGAAGCAAACTCTGCAGGCAGAACAGCGCGCAACGCATGGGTGAAAAAAGTGCAAGCAAAGCAGGTTTTCTGGAAAACATCACATGAGCTCTTGTRTTGAGCGTGCATATGTGTGAGAGATATTAAAACTGCATGTTACCCTTTAGCATCTTGATGGCTGCACTCATTTTGGCACCATCCTTCTTGATCATGGCTTTGATGACCTGTCACAAAACTGTGCTTAGCTTAACTGTTTTACCTCATTAAAAAAATAAATAGAAAAAATGTGTATATACAACTATAGTAAAAGAATTTGTCCTGTAAAAATATGCATTTAAACGTCAAAAACCTGGCCAAAGTTGCCCTCGCCAATAACATCTTCAAACTTTATGTCCTCCCACTCGAGGATTGGATAGGTCAGAGGTTCAGGAGTGGGCTTGGGTCTTCTTGTGAGGGTCAGAGTTCCCGAGTTAAACTGCAGAATAGTTTCCTCACCCTAAACATGGAAGYGTTTAAAATCAGTAAAAATGCGTATGAAAAGTCAATTTTTTTTGTCAAAATCATCAGTCARTCTCCCAAAACGGTGATTAAAAAGCCCTAAGTTGACACTGGTGCCTCCTCACCGATCCAGACTGGTAGGTAAACGTGCGCCGACGGTTGAGCAGCATCTTCCTGATGAAGAAAAGAGCCAGCAGYGCCAGCAGGATGGTCACACAGGTAACAGTTACAGAGCCCACAATCGCCATCAGCAGCTGATAATTGTCTGCCACAGGCTTCCCAGCCACTCCCTGGGTGGTCGGGATCAACATCTGAAGGCCTATTTTGGCAAAGGAGACAAGATGGAAAAAAAATATAAAAAAGGAGAYAAGTTTCAGTCAGTGGAGACAGAAGTGCGGTTTCAGCATGGACGTTTTATTATCCTGAATAAATTCCTGTCCATTCAAAGGTGGTCCTGTTTAATCCCAGCCAATAAAAACCACTTGTTGGCCACAAGGATGGCAGTGACAAGGTTTTCCACTTGGAGCTATATATTTTTTATATCTTTAAAAGAAAATCAAGCTGTCATGAAAGAAGACATAAAAGCCCAGTCCCAATGCTCAGTGCGCACACTACGCCCCTATGTGAAGTGTGGATTCAGTCGAAGTGCACAGAAGTGTTGGAGTGCGCAGGTTACAAGCGTGCAAAAAAAATGGAGAATTGGGACAGTATGGATTAYGTCATMGACATACGCCTCTGCGTCGTAACTGCGACATCCAACCAGTCACYATTTTGGCATTTGTATTGCTAAAAGATGATAGTACAACTACAAAAAGCAATTGTTTTTAGAAGAACGCGCATGAAGCGAAGGAGKTTTATACATCTGAGTATAACTAACTTCTATAAGATCTTCTTCTTTTGGTTTTATTGGTGGTTGGCARACTAATTTAAGTGCATTACTGCCCCCACTAAACTGGAAGGTGCTCAGTGGACATTKCCAGATTTCTGCCTTTTAATTCAAAACATCACACACAGCGATGAATCGTGGGTAATACAGTTCGCCGAAATCCRTAAAAATGCGGACTTTGTGTAAGGGCGGAAATAGTACCCAAAATGGGCGGGGCAAAGTGCGGATGTGGAGAATGTGGGATACACTACGCACTCAAACCATACATAACGTAACATAATGTAAAATGGCATAAACATGCATTTAAAGTGCACAAGGGCAGTATGAGGGTAGGAGTGCAAGTATTGGGACAGGGCCAAAATGTATTAGTTTACATGACCAGATAGAATCATTTAAAACGTTCTTTGAAAAGGCAATCCTTTACAATAAATAGGATTTGTTCTGCTATGTTTTAAAGAATATATCAGATAACTAAATACTGCATAGTGGTAGTATGACCCCCGCAGGTACGCAAAGCTCCAGTGCACCAGAACTCACCAGAACAGAGTTATTGGGTCTATCGTAAAACCGTGTAGGTTGGACACATATACATTCCTGCCATATTTCATATTGATCGGTGCAGTCGTTTCCTTGCTACGGTTGATCAAATATCACTGAAAAGTACGACCCCTGCTTTGCATGTGGGGGTCATAAGAAGACTCCTGCTTACCTTCTCGCTGGGTCATTGTCGTCTCCTGAACAAAAGTGCTCCACTCTCCCGGCACTTTGGAGCTAGCCCTCACTCTGAACTGGTACCGGGTGCTGCTGTTGAGCCCTGTCACATCTTTGGTGGTAACGTTCCAGTCGTTTACGTCCACCCAGTGGTGRGGGCTCCCCTGGCCCACAGGCTGGTATTCTATGGTGTATTTAATTATGCCTCCGTTTGGGTCTTTGGGGGGTTKCCAGCTCACCTGGATAGCTGAGGTGGACAGGGACACAAGCTGAACGTTCTGTGGTGATGACGGGCCTGAGACACAGAAACACACCAACAAGGTTATCCTCAGAGTTGTAAAGTAACAAACTTTACTTAAGTAGACATTTTGGTGATCTATACGTCACTTCATTCATTTTTTTCAGCCAAATTTTTTACTTCTACTCCTTATATTTTAAAAGTGTAACAAGTAGAAGGTTGTTACTCCTAATTCGTTTTGGCTTCTTTTATTCCAGCTTGTTATATTAAAAAAATAAAAGCCCATTTATGGTTATATGGATAGAGTGAATTTAATTGTGGTTGTATGAAAAGTATAGCACTTTACTATTCCAACACCCTATTACTTTGTCCGCAATCCATCATGCCTGAACATGACTAAAACCGCTCCAAACCCCAGCAAAATACAGTATGTAATAATATTAAATAAATAAATAAATAAATAAATAAATAAATAAATAAACAAACACACATTTAGACGTATATGTAACCCAACAGGAAGCCCACTGAATCCCAAATTTTTCAACACTGCAATTTTAATATAACATTATAGTCATTATGGCCTTTAGAAAAATGGCTTTTTCTGGAGAGATCATCTCCCAATAAATGTCATTTTTTTATTCTAAATACTCACTTTTACTTAATACTTTTAATTCTGAAGTACATTTTATATTAGAAATTTACAGTATATACAGTAAATGTCAGATACTTACAGTGCCTGTGACATCCTTCAGATACAAAAAGTCAAAGAAAGCATCTTTATACTTAAGAAAATTGGCATAGTACACATGATTTTACCCATTTTGTCACATAACTGGCCTATTTTCTTTTGAATTTGGGTCAGCCAAAGTGAAACAGGAAGTGACATCAAAGGGGAACTATTTAATAAATAAACTCGCTGGTCTCTGTTTATTAAAACATTTTTTTTAAACTTTAACTCTTCTTGGTCTCTATTTGATAGCGACTAAAAATAATCTAAAGAAACATCAAATTTGTCTCTAGTCTSTGTTGTTAGCTTTTGTAATGACGCTCTGTTTACATGCTGACATTCCCCTTTGATATCACTTCCTGTTTCTTCACATGTAAATATCTCAACATCTGTTCATCTCAGCGACGTGAAATTTGTTTTGTAATATGTCATCAATGTTATTTTTCCAAAAATGCATTCTCAATATGACAAAAATTTGACGTCACAGGCACTTTATAGACACATGTCAAATTCAAGGGCAGCCAAGCCCCACCCCCCCCACACACACACCAACACCAACAACGCTACTATTTTTTACTTAAACTTATTTGTATCAATGGTAAACCTTAATTTTATGATTAAAACCTTTATGAGTAAAAAGAGAGGAACGTTGGTTTGAGAGAGGAGTAAAAGAAGCCATTTTTGTGAAGAAAGACCGTCCATCATTAAACAGAGGTGGAGGCCTCCGTTTTCTGTTGTCCCCCTCCTACAGTGCTGCTATTGCCAGTATCACTCCACCCCCTGTTAACAATAGGTGTTAATTAGGTGTCAACGATAGCCATGTGATGTGAGTATCAGTCACATGGAGGCAGGGCTTAAAAGCCTGAATTTTGCCTGAAACTCTCAGACTGAAGAAGTCTCTTGGAGGAGAGACGAAACGTTTCATTAGAGAAGAACCCGTCCAGAAGACCTATACAATTTTTTTCTTTTTGATTTTTTACCTGGATTACTGAGATGCATCAGGACTTTATGAGTAAAACTCTCTTACCTTTATTTTTATAGTATTTCAGTGTTATTTATTTCACATTTAGTCAGTCATACAAGCAGTACTTTTCAGTAGAGCTCGGTTATTATTTGTAAGCAGTGCTCAGCCATAGCAATGAGACGAGGAATGTAACGTTTTGTGTTTAGTCGAAGTTAAACATGAAACATCAAAGTTAATTACAACTGGTCGTTTGAGGGCCGCCATAACACTCATGTGGCCCTCGGTGAAAAAGAGTTTGGCATCCCTGCTTAAGAAGACTTTAGTTTTTACCATAGTGTTTTTGTACTTTTACTCAAGTATCATTTTGAGGTACTTTATCCAAGACTGGTTATTCTGTTATACTCTTTTTTATTAAGCAAACCAAAGGCCCTCAACAGATTTGCTCTAAATAAAATATTATTAGGAGCTCAACACTCATTAGAGATCTTAGTTACCATGGCTGCTGATCCGGAAGACGTAGGGTTTTGAAGGTGGGCCCAGACTGTCACAGTTAACGAGGCGCACCTCCACAGAATAGTCTTGATAATACTCCAGGTTGTGGAATTTAGTAGAGAGCACGTTGATCTTGGTGGTCGTCTCCAACAGTTTCTCCTTACTGGGGGGTTTGAAGAGCTGCACTAAAAACGTAGTTGCCATATCCGGGGTGACGCCGCTGGCGGTGGGCAGTCTCCAGCTCACGGTTGCGTTCCGACCCTCCACTGAGTGAATGTCAATCTCAGGTTCAGTCGTGGGCTCTGAAGCAGAATAGACAGCATGAACTAAAAAGGGATCAGCTCCATTTGCATTTCTCTTTATTAATTCAGACCTCAGAAATGATTCGGAACAGTGCTGGAAGTTTTCTCTTATTATTAATTCATAAGCCCTAACTTTCAGCTGCAGCACTAATTAACACTTAACTCACAGATAGCACACAGACTTCTTGTTTCTCACTTTCATTTCTCTCTCAGTTTCTAAACGTAGGTGAATCATTTCCTCCTTTGCTTTAAAAAGGGTGAATTAATGTGGTTCAGGAGTATAGAATGTCTCCTGGACTCTGCCATCTGGGTTTTTTATTTATTTATTATTTTTTTTAGTTTACTGGGAAGAGACTCTGGGCCAGACCCCAAAACCTGTTGCCTCTGCAATCGGGCCATTTCTTAGCAACAATAACAGATGGATGTCAAATGTCCTCTAATGAGTCAATTTCACACAGGAAYCAAAGAATTTACTAAAGATGGGATGTGTTTCCCTCCATGCGCTTTGTAAAACGGCATTCTATTTTATTTTTCTTGCATCCGTGCTCTTACCACATGTTGTGTCTGTCTGCACCACAATCACATATGAATTGTTGCCTCTCTGTCCTTTGGCAAATAAATAAAATGCCCATTACATGTGTGGTAGGGGTGGGCGCTACAAGGAATTTTGGCATTGATCCGATACCAGGTAAATACAGGCATAGGCATAATTTGTGTGTGTGTGTGGGGGGTGGGGGGGACTCCCACAACAAYTTCATCCAGTGAATATAACCACCCCAATGAAATGACATAATTTGCTCAAACACAACAGAAATTAAGTGGTCAAGTACTCAAATGAAACTCTCTTGTTGTCTTTAGGTAATGTTGACTGATTTCTAAATTTACGATGTCATAAATGTACGTTTAAGCATAATTGCTGAAAATGACATGCAGGGTTTTAGAGCATAACCCCCCAATGGTAAACCTAAAGTTACACCCTTGAATTCAGGGCTGGTTTTGCCAATTCCAATACTGATGCTTGTCAAGTTTATTAAATAATTACCCTATTTTGCCTTTAATTAGCCGATCATGATAAAAAAATTAATAAAAATTTTAGTGTTAAACTAATTTCCCTATCACCGTCTACTACACACTATTAAAAAAGTCACTAGGAAGTTGCAACAATGTAAGATGCAACAAGCTAATGTGCATGATGTAGAGCATTGGTTCCTAAACTTTTTACCGTCTGACCCACAAAATATCCACGGCAAAGACTTGTGACCCCAAATWGTAAGTAAGTAAGTTAAGTATAGTTTTATTCATAAAGCGCATTTCACAGAAATATATTCACAAGGTGCTGTAATAATACTAATTTATTCATAAGGTGCTGTAAATAGTACTGGTCTGAGTGCTCAAACGTTGTCAATAATCCTTTTAAACAAGGGCTTAGTGACAATACAAACAGTTTTTACTTCAATACTATTTTTTTACTTTTTATGGTTATTCTATGTTTTTTGTACTAATTATAAGAAAAATATTACATCACCAATCTTTTACCTTTGATTTGATCTTTGGAGATTATCCAAGCACCCTAACTTGATGCTTCATGACTTACAGTTGGGCCTTGACCCCAACCTTGGAAACCACTGATGTAGAGGACTAATGACTAAATGGTAAATGGCCTGAACTTATATAGCGCTTCATCAAGCCCAGTCGGACCCCAAAGTACTTTACACTACACCCATTCACACAATGATGGTGGTAAGCTACAGCCACAACTGCCCTGGGGTGCCACTGACAGAGGTGGGTCAGCGGTGGTTTGTTTGACTACCGTCAGACAATTGGGAAACTCTGCATTACTGACTTTATTACCTCCACCAAGGGCGAGGTATTGTTTTCGGTCGCGTATGTCTGTCTGTCCGTCTTTCTGTCCATCTGTCTGTCATTCTGTCGTTCTGTCTGTGGACAACATTACTCAAAAACTTGTGGACAGATTGTCATGAAATTTTTACCACATGTGGGTACTGGGCCAAGGAACACACCTTTACATTTTGGTGAAGTTCCGGATCACGATGCGGATACAGAAATTTTTTTTCTTTTAACACTCTGAGATCGGCAAAGCTGTGATGCTTTCACAGGGCGTGGGTTTCAAAGTGTCCAGCAGGTGGCACTGTAGTATTGGTGTGCCCCTTTGTAACTCTATTACAGGATGATGGAAATTGGTCTTGCAGGAGGTTTGCACTTTCCGAGTGCTTCTAGTTTTTCATTTTATTTGTGAAAAATAAAGTCAGTAATGCAAATAAAGTGTGGGCTTGGATCGATACAYCCACCCCTGATGTTTAGACTTTCTAAACCTGACAGTACAGCTAGTCTTACCGGGACAGCCCGTCTCCATGATCTCCACTGGTCCAGCGGCCCCCTCTCCTCCCTCTCCAGGTCGACTCAGCTGGACCTGAACTTGGTACTGTGTGGAGGGCTCCAGGTTCACCAGCGTGATGGGCTCTTTATTGCTATAAACTAGAAGAACATGTGAAAAAATGAACTAAAAGCTAAACATTTTTTATTTACAAATAGATTTTATTTTAATGTAGRCCATCTGTACTGTATACATGTTTCATTTTGTCCTGAAGACTCCTGCTTCAGCCACTTTACAGCCTTTACAACTGAGTTTTTCTTCTTTTGTTGAGCAATCAAATAAAGTGAAAACACTAATCTTCTGRCAACATGATCATGTTTTTCTCTGTTTACCTATGATGGAGGACCAAGATCCCTTGTTCTTCACTGGCCTGTAGAGAATTTTGGTTGAGATTATGGGGCCGTCTCCTCTGTGGGACCTTATTGGCCGTACCACCAGCTGCTTGCTGCTCTTTGTAAGCAATTCTGGAGAGGTAGTGGGTACAGGGGGCTCTGTGTGGAAAGAATAAATTACCGTTTGTGCAATCACATCTRAGAAACGACATCATTTGAATTGTTGCACAACACAAGTATCCCACTCAGACCTTTGACGGTGAGATTGAACTTGCGGGAGTCCTGGCCTCCGTTAGTGGACACCCTGCACTCCCACAATCCCCCTTGCTGAGTGCTCAGGCGAGGGATCTCAAACATAGCCGTGCTGATATTTGATTCCATGATGGTTTTGGAGGCCTTAAGAGTAGAATATCAACGTGAGGAAAAACGGGGCAGAAAACCACATTTTTATACCCAATGTTCGTTTATGCTGCCTGAATTTCCCTCAAGAAAACCTTTCCTTTGAGAAAGATCTGTGTTCCTGTGGGAAATGATGGTCTGATAATTCATCAGATTGTTTTTATTATTGAGGAAACAGAAGAGAAAGAAACACAAAGATTGAACATATCACTTTAYGGCAGGACATAGTGACTGCTGCTGTGTGGAGCGATACAGCCTTATCAGGTCGGACCACTGTGTGTCGACTTCCTCCAAATGTGACTAAACCTTGTAATCACCAGTATAGACTTAAAGGCATAGCTCAATTGAGCATTTTTTCCTTGTATCTTATCGTCCAAAAGCTGATTTGATTTGGTTTATATTTTCTCTAAGCTGTTTCCCCCACTTTAGCCATTAAAYACATTTTGTTGTGTACTTGGAGTGTCTAGAAGTGCAGACATTTAGAGTTTTTYCTGGTGCTGCATAGCTACAGTATCTTTATATTCTGYTTGTCATATTTTTCAACCCTTTCACTTTTCTCTATATCCTATCACGTTTTCTAAGCTATTGCATCACAGTTTTTKTGACRAAACTTCTAAATAATGTCTGGACTTACAAACTACAGYTTTGTCGTCTTTATTTTCCTCYYGCTCTGGGTCAGACTTTGGCCCAAACACGTAGAGCTTTATATCATGTTATAATGTCATTCCCTCATCAAAAAACATACCCAGAGTGTTGCGTTGACTCATTTATGCATGTTTGTGAAATCCTTGAATCTCCTGTGGTAGCTATTTGGAGCTGCCTAAATGYTTGTTCATACAAAGCTCCGCCTATTTACACAAAGCTCCTCCCTGGCGCTTTGGATGCCAAGAAGGAGACTACCCTTGTTTTACAATCCCTGAGGATGACATGGAGTRGCAAAAATGGTTGGACTTTTCTCCTACAAAAGGTTGTAAATGACATGAAGCATTTTTGTGAGGACGAGCTGAAGTGGGAGTGTCGGAAATGGTAGGAGGTACTTAAAGAGACAGAGGACAATTTCAAGGTGTTTAGAAAGCTATTATGCAAAGTCACCTTAATTTTTGATTGATATATATATATATATATATATATATATATATATATATATATATATATACACACACACACAACATTTTCATAACAACTGAAGGTAACGCAGTTGCTTGATTTTGGTATAGAACTGAACTATGTGCCTGAAATATACCCCCCACCCCTTAAATAATAAAATTTGTCATTGTTTTCYTCCCCAAAATATTGTAGAACAGAACAGCCACATAGCTCACAAAATGATGAACCATGTAAAAACTAGATAAATAATTGGTTGATTAAAAAAATTAATCAAATAACCCAATTCTTGATTGGCAGTACAAATATTCTATGCAGGGACTATAATAAACATTTAAGCATTTTGTGAAATGGATCTGTGGAACAGCCTCATTAATGCATGTGATTTATTTTATTTCAAGTTCACTAACAGTCATTTTATAAGTTGCTGTTGACAAAGTCTGGTCTTTGTACCTTGAGCACGGTACTGTCCAGCTTTCGCAGCTCGATGCTGTTGTGACTGGGCAAAGGGTTGCCTGTGGCTGAACATTTGATCTTAGGGCTGGAATTCAAATTCCACTCCAGGTTACAATCCAGGTCCAAAATCTGAGGAGCCCGGTCTGTGGAAGGCCAGAAGCACAACAGAGAGAGAGAGAGAGATAGAAAAAAAAACTGTTGTGCAAAAGATGAAAATCAAAATAATGAGCTGCAACATTTCCAAATAGCACATTTCAAAACGTCAGATTTTTTTTTTAGTTAGATGTGCCGCAAATTTTGTTTTATTTGCAGAACAGGGACATTTTGAGCAAATTTTAGRCTATAGCAAGAAAGTCATTTCATTTTTAAAACTTCCATTTTTAAAAGGTTGGTGTTAATAAACCAACAAATGCTTCTATTTGTTGTAAGGCTGTTTAAAACCTCATAAATGAGAAATATTGGTTTAACTACATGAAACTAAAATTGCTGTATTTGCTGTAAAGGATTCTGGAATTGCAAATAAAATAACAATCTCAAGAAACCAATAAATTATAGTCTGAATCTTGACAAATTACAGCAYGTTCTCACTCACGTTTGGTCAGGTTCCCTCTGTGTCCAGTATGGACGCGTCGGATATGGTCTTTGGGTTGGGGGTCCATGGTTAAGTTTAGGAATCAAGGTTACCCCAAACCCTAAACTTAACTTTTATTAGCACTAAACATTCAATCCCTGACCTTCCAGCAAGATTAATAATCTAACACAGGCTGCTCATGCTTATCCGTCTCAAAAAATCAACAATACTTTTTGTCTGAATGTAAGATTGTAAGACTTGGTCAGATGGATCATTTTCACTAGTGTAGGTGATTTTATGATTCCTACCTGATTTTTCACAGTTCTGTCCTCTCCACCCAGTAGGACACTGACATCCACTGAAACGGTGGCAGACCCCTCCGTTTTGGCATTTACAGCTCAGCCTGCAGTCTGGTCCATACATGTCATGATGGCACGCTGGAAACAAATAAAACTTGGGATTAAACGTAAAAACATCTAATTGGACTACCCTAAAGATGTAAAAAATTTTAAAAAGAGTTGAGCAAACCCTTTTCACAGTGTCTTCCAAACCAGCCGGTGGCACAGGAACAACCGTACGGGTCCGGAAGGCAGAAGCGAAGCCCCTTGCAGTTGTTGTCCAGCCCGGAGCCACACGACTCCTGGCAGTTGCGACCAAACATTCCTTCTCTGCAGGCTGTTCTCCATCACAGGGAGAAACATGCTTATTTGTTGATTTATTTGTTTATTTTTTATTTTTTTTATTTTGCTGCATCAAGTTTTACCTGGTTCACCTGCGGGTCTAACCCTAACCTAAATTCAAGTGCTTCTCTTGAACCCTTCGGAGTAAATTCACAAGCCCATGGTCTCTTTGTAAAGCTATCAATCTGAAATTTTCACTTCAGTTTAGTGAAGTTAAAATACCCTGAAACCATTATTTATTTATTTATTTTTAGTTCCAAAGTTGCATATCAAACAAAAGGTAACTCAATTGGTTATACAGCTGTGGTGTCAGAATGAAGCTCAGAGATGATTGGCTAGTCAATCAATCACGTGTACCACGTTCTGGTGGGACATGAGGGGCTTGTCACACATATTGTGCTCTGGAGAGTCTATATGAACCCAGTTGGTCAAGAGAGGTATCAATTAAAGTAAGACAACCAATTCAATTGTTTGAACAGCATATTATGCAAATTCAAAGTCCCTGGTAGCGAGGGTCGGGCTATAAAGACGCAGGAAGTAACCAGAATGATTGGGTCTACCTCCTGGGTTCGGGTGTGTGGTGCCTCCAAAAGGGGGTGGATGCATGTCCTGGACCTGGGGGGTATAGAGTGTGTATCGGGGGTATGAGTGGAATGTGGCGTCCTTGTATGTCTTTGATTGAGTGGGGGTGAGGATGAGGGTGGGATGGTGCGATTGTGTATGTTTGGGTATTTGTCAGGCTGCGGTCTGGGCTGCCCCTACTGCTGGTTTATCTGGGGACCTGCTGCTACTCAGCCCCCCGGTGGGGTGTGCGCCTGGCCGCCGGCGTGCTGGGGTTCCCGGAGTCTGGGGCTGTGTGCTGGGGTGTGTGCCAGCCTGGCCTGGTGACTGCCTGCTGGGCCTCGGGGCCTCTGAACCTGTCGGGCTTTGGCCTGGAGGGGATGAGCCCTGGGGGCCCGGACCTCTGTGCTCTTTCCTGGATCTGCTCTGGTATGGCGGGTGCCGGTGGGACCCATGAGTTTGTCGCTGCTGGCCCCGGGGGCTGTGCGTGTGGTCGCTGGGTGGACTCTCCCAGTTCTCCCCAATGGTCTGATCTGGGGAGTGGGTGGGCGGATCTTCCTGTGCGGGTGCCCCTTGGGGCTCTGCGCTCGGGATCCCTCTCGGGCCCTTGAGCTCTGGTCTTCCCTATGTCTGCCTCGTGTCTTGGTGGTTGGGTCTTCGGTCCTCCACAGTCACTATTAAATATTCCAYTGGAGAAATCTTGTATATACACGCATGTTCACAACTGCTCACAAACAGGTGTTCTGATCCGGGGGTTCTGACTGGTCACTGAGTGTGTATATATGTCTGTGTGTATATACTGACAATATTTATGAATGTAGGCATGTATGTATGTATATCTTTATATATGTATGGGTATGTGTATATATTTATATATGCCCTCCATGTATTTATCCACTTATTTTTCAGGTGAGCGGACAGATGTTGGGTGTGTGGTCCTGTGTTTTGTTGGTGTATATTTAATATACTTCTAATCGCTATTTCAATCTTTCTATCTTTCTAATCACTTCTCTCTCTGTTTTTTTCTCTGTCTCTATTTTCTCTTCACTTAAAAAAGTCACTGATGATGAAGAAATAAATAAACTAAATAAACTACAAAAAGTAACCACAAATTGGAAATGTGCCAGGGGCGGTTAAMTACCTTGTGAAACATCAATTTCAAGATTCTGTCAGCAGCTGTTGATCTTTTCACAAAATGCTCAAGATGTGTCATAACATATCTATTTTCTGTTACTATCTGTATCTATTAAACAGTGTTTTCACTTGGTTTACAGACAAACAAGGAGTCAAACRTCACTTGAAAGAATCTCAAACGACAGTACAAACCTATCTCACAGCGTGTTCCCATGAATCCCGGCGGGCAGACACAGTCCCCATCCAAATCGTGACAAACTCCACCGTTCAGGCAGTCTGAGCAGTCCCTGTCACAGTTAGGACCCCACTTCTTCCCCGGACAGTCTGCAGAGAAACGACAAACCCTACGATGACTGGACAAACGTTTTATTGGACTACAGTTTGAATGATTTTAGGTGTCTGTACGTAATCCTTTAAAAGGTCAGAAACAAACGTCACAATGTGAAATTTAAAGCTCAATCAGGCATGWGTCAATGTTTTACTATTTTTTTCTAATACTAACAAAAAGAGAAACCTAAACATCTTATTTCAACTTACTAAAAAGAATTCTGGCCTTATTGAGATGTTACATAGTGACAAACTCTTTGATAGACTCACACAATCTGTGAGATAAATTCAAAGATTACCAACTTGTTATGACATTTTTGGAATTCTTCCACATTAATATGTGACCCATCACATCAAACCGAGTCCTAAGTTGTGTGTTACATGAACTGTCTCAAATATAATCCTAAAACCTTTTTTAATTACTGTTTTAAGCTGTAGCAACCAAAAAAATAAAAGATTTTGAGCTAAAATGCCTTAATGTCCTGATGCATCTCAGTAATCCAGGTAAAAAATCAAAAAGAAAAAAATTGTGTAGGTCTTCTGGACGGGTTCTTCTCTAATGAAATGTTTAGTCTCTTCTCCGAGAGACTTCTTCTTAGAAATCACACACACGACAGGCCCTGGAGCAGTGTGATTATCCTGACTGGGCTTTCCTGAAAGCAGACAGGAAACACAGACAG
>NW_013952767.1:524253-526305 GCF_001266775.1 Austrofundulus limnaeus
CTGTCTGTGTTTCCTGTCTGCTTTCAGGAAAGCCCAGTCAGGATAATCACACTGCTCCAGGGCCTGTCGTGTGTGTGATTTCTAAGAAGAAGTCTCTCGGAGAAGAGACTAAACATTTCATTAGAGAAGAACCCGTCCAGAGGACCTATACAATTTTTTTCTTTTTAAAATGCCTTAAAATTTTGATCTTTTCCCTGCGAGATAGCAAAGTTTTTTTCTTTTTTCAAGCTGGGAAATCTCAATATCCAAATACTATTTGAGGTTTCCTCTTTGTAATAACACAAAAAATGTCTCAATAAAATTGCACAAAATTAGGATTCAGACCAAATATTAATGTTTTATCTTTAATAACGAGACAAATGAAGTCATATCTCAGGGTCAAAATGTATCTTTTAAAGCCAAGAATCTGGAAATGTGATTAGGTAATTTTGACTGAATTTGACTTAATTTTCAGTTTGATGTGACAGGTCACATGTGACCTTAAACCATCACAAGGTTTTATGAAAATACTAAAAAAGTCCAATTGAAATAATCAGACAAAGTCCTTAAAAAGTAATTGCTTGAGGTAAATTGTCAACGTTAATGAGTTTGCAGTTAAACGCGTTCGAGGAGAAGCTGGCAAGGTGTGAGTTCAGCTGTTTTTATGTAAAAAATCAGATTTTACCAAAGTCTTCACTTCAGAACAAATTTGTGGAAGTTATAGTATTTGAATAAACACAGAAAATAGATTTTTGATGAACTTGAAAATTAAGCTTTGGCTCCTTATCAGCTTTTAAATTCAGTTTGAGTCTTTTATTTATATTCTTCCAGCTCTTCCTGCCAGATTGTGTAGAAATATAGAGAGAAAAAAAAGAAGATGGTTTCCTGTAGTCGACCTGTAACTCCACCATCAGGAAAACATGAAYGTTGATACAGAAGCCAGGTTTGTCATTGGAATTCAATAGTTTTTTTCCCCAAATGAACTCTGATGTGCAGTTCACTAAAAATAAGAGTCAAACTGGAAATGTTTTGTGGAAAATAAGAGCAAAGAAGAAAAATTCTTGTTGAAAAAAAGGGGGGTAAAGGAAAATCACTTTCTTTTTTGCATACAAAGATCATTCCATCTGTGGTGTTAGTCATATTCTGAGCGTGTTTTGTGGGGCAGAAACAGCTCCCCATCATTAATGGAACAATGGGGGAACATGTGCCGCAGACCGAGGCTGTGAATTCCAGCACACACGTGGTTCTGAGAAATGAAGTGGATGTTTTTCCTAAATTAACAAGAAAAACTTCTAATCCAATAAAAACATTTTTTGCAAGATCCTAAAGCAAACAGTTTATGCAAGAGAACCCACAAACATCTCATTGTTGAATATGTCCCATAGGGAGTAATGAGTAAAAATGAATCCAAGCTGCTGAACAGAAATGATCAACAGTTTCTGGAAGTATTTAACTGTGTTTGGTTCTGTGCACGGAGGCAACACAAAGTAATGAAAGTATGTGATTATGTCTCTTTACTGTGTTTTCTTTAGCTACTTTTAAATATTATGTTTGATATTGTTTTAGGTCACATTAATCACACAACCCGCCGTCAGGCAAATGATGACTGTATGGTTGATGCATTTGTATCCGAGTTGCATCATATCTGTATTATAGAAAAAATAGTGACATAAATGTAATTTTTGATTAAATGTATTAGTTTCACAAACCTCTAACAATAAGCCTCATCCAGGCTCCGTTAAGGGGGCTGTCCCCAAAATAGCTGGCRCTGTAGATGCCTTGGTTGGCCAAAGTTGCATTCTCCACAGTCAGCGTCGCAGTGCGATTAATCACTTCGTTCCAGTGGGTCATATAATAGTAGTTTCCTAATAAAAAACATGCAGAAACAGTCTCAGTATGAATTTTCTCAATATCTTTGAACTTAAATGGAGACATATCATTTTAAATCCTTCTTTTTCACATTTAGTTTTTAACCTAATTTCCCTCTGGGATCAATAAAGTCACTACCTACAAATATCTTGGAATTACCTTGGATTCTCATTTGACTTATCGTGATCATGTACAAGTCTTAAC
>NW_013952767.1:526765-531252 GCF_001266775.1 Austrofundulus limnaeus
GTTAAATCAATAAGTCAAATCAAATCAAAGTATTTTTGAATTGAATTTAATTAAAATGAACTTAAATCGTTCAGTTGAATTCTACTATAAAGTGGAACTGCAATGTTTTGGTCTGGATTCCTCCTTATTGTAACTCCACAAGCCCCTCTTTCACCCCCCATTTCTGAGGAGTGTCTCAGATCAACTTGTTTTGAGGCTGTTTCTTTAAATCCAAACGAGGTGCTTCACACCCTGCGCCCCTTTCAGCTTACAGAGCGGTCCGTTCTGGTTTGATAGAGGAGTTTATGACTATATAGCGGCACAAAAATAGTTTTCTACAAATTGATTAAAAGATGTCAACAAGGGAAGAATTGTCCATCCAGTCTTAAGCGCCCAGTATGCTCCAGCCGAACTGCCGAAATCTAATCGGATTGTCGCAGTTTCATGACGAAAATTGCGTCATTTTGTTTGCGTCGTTGACTTTTTGGTCCCTTCTTGTCGCAACCCATGGGCCAAACTTTTCACCCCCCCTCCACATAAGAACTTATTGTGTGACTGGTCAGAAGTTTGTGGGAGTGTTTGTTTGTGCTGAAAGCATTCGGACGCTGCATTGTGCTTCAACCAATCGCTTCAAAAGAATTTTTAAAAATCCTACTCGTTTCCAGAAGCCGACTGCCACCTGAAAGCAGACATTTATAAAGAGAGTCAAACGGCCAAAAACTCACAGATGGAGATAACAGACGTTGTGCACGAAGGAATCTGTCTGATAAAAACTGTGGAACTTTAACCGGGACAGATTTGTGGACATATAACGTGAGGTGACGGGTCTCCACTTTTTTATTTAATTTTATTCCGCATTGTAGACTTAACTGGGAAGACACCCCGTGCAGTGAAGTATACACTGTAAAAATGAAATGTTGGATTTACTTAACCATGTTACGTTACCTGGTTCCACTTAACTGAGTTGAGTAAATTCAAAGCAATATACCAGTTTTTTACCCAAAGAACATGAGCATGTTGCTTTGAATTTACTCAATTCATTTAAGTGGAACCAGGTCACATAACATGGTTAAGTAAATCCAACATTTCATTTTTAGAGTGTACCCCAGCAGGAAGGAGCTCGGCATGGTGTGTCTCTGTGGGATAAATCTTGTGCCAGCARGAATTGAATTTGAATTGCTCAGATTGAATCTGAATGTGCATAATTCAAAATTGAATGCATCAGTTTGAAAAAGAATTTTACTAAATTGAAACTGAATTTAATGGTTTGAAATTGAATTTAAAGTTTTGTATCTGAATTAATTTGCTTCGTAACTGTATTTTGGTTTATTAAAAATTCAGTTTGATTACTTTCACTCTCAGTTCAATAATTCAATTTCAGTTCCAAAATTCAGATTTTTGTGTCACATCCTGGTCCTTGAGAAAGCCAGGCAGAGTAAACACAGATCCACAGATTTACATTTCACTTTGGTGAAGTTTCCTATCTGTAATGTAACAGAATTGATGCAATCCACTGTAAAAGTGACAAAAACAAAGTTATTTTATTTCAGTTATTAATTTTAACTATATGTAGAAAATGATACATTTACATCACATCATGGATGCTGCTGCTGACTGATCCATGATGTGATGTAAATGTAACATTTTCTATAGGTAAAATTAATCACTGCAATAAAATAACTGTTTTTGTCACTTTTACAGTGGATTGCATCAATGCTGTTACAAACAGAAGCTTCACCAAAGTGAAACGTAAATCTGTGGATCTGTGTTTGAGTACTCTGCCTGGCTTTCTCAAGGACCAGGATGTGACACACAAATCTGAATTTTGGAACTGAAATTAAATTATGGGACTGAAAGTGAAAGTAGTCAAACTGAAATTTTAATAAACCAAAATTCAGTTTCAAAACAAATTAATTCTATTTCAAAACTTTAAATTCAGCTTCAATTTAGTAAAACTCATTTTCAAACTGATGCAATCAATTTCAAATTACACACATTCAGATTCAATCTGAGCAATTCAAATTCAACTCCTGCTGGCACAAGATTTATCCCATATATCTCAGGGGCTATGAAAGGTGTGTGTGAAAAGGAACCACATGACTGTGTATCATCTGGTCGGCAGCTGATAGACCATACTGAGCGCTTTACATGTTGGAGCCAGAGTCTGACCCAGAGCAAGAAGAGAATGAAGACCACCAAATTGTAGTTGGTATGTCCAGACATTATTTGACCATTCTTGTTGCAAATAATTTGACTCAGTAGTTCAGCAAACATCATAGAAAAATAAATATTGGATTGAAAAATATGACCCAAACAGAATATAAAGATATCTATGTAGAACTGGTAGACTAAATGCAACTTTTCTGCWCTCCTAGAGACTCTTAAGTACACAATAAAATGAATTTAATGGCTAAAAATAGGTGGATTTTACATGATATGTCCCCATGTATGTTTTTTCATGAATTGATCTGATTTGAACAGTCGTTTGTGATCCACGCTCCCTTACCATTATACTTCCAGGTSACATCTCTCTTTTCATGGCTGTGAAGCGACACACTGAGGTGAGCCGTCTCCCCCTTGTTAACAGTCAGTGTGAGGTAGTTTGGAATAAAATTAGCTGAAAAAGACAACGACGTTTATTTTCTGAACAAAAACACCATTAAAACCCAGTTGTGAAAAAGAAAAATAAACGTACCTTTGCCAAGGTTGTTGATCAGGGTGACTTTAAGTGGGGGCACCTCCTGAGGGGTTTCACAGTAAAAGATGCCGATRTTATCCAGATCACAAAAATCTCTGGCCACAGCCTCCTTCTCTCTGGGTTTGTAGACTTTAAAACTCGGCAGTTTGGGGAATATGAGAATTTTGTTATCTTTCCTGATGTTCAGCTCAGCCTGGGCTGGCCTGCGCTCCCCGTTGATACAGGAGATTGTAAAGTGACTGACGTGGGGGACCTTTGTCGTGGACATCATCGTCAAGTCGATCACAGCAACTGCAGGAGAGGACAGTAACGTCTTACATTGTGGCGAGTCATATTTTTATATCCAAGCAGGGTTGGGCAAAGTCGTATTGTGTGCAATTAATTGTCAGAAAAACTTTAATTGATTATTTTTTGACACCACAGGGCAGACTGGCTGGAGATTTCCCCTCTGTCTGCTCAATGCTCCTCTCCGCTTCGAATATGACAAACATTTTTTAAAGTTCTGTAATTTATTCATCATAACTCTGGTTTTACTTGGTCTGTCAATGCAATTTAAAATTTGATGTATAGCCTGACGTCTGTACTTTTGACACAATTTGGAACAGATTTTCACGGAGAGCAAATCTTTCCCATTAGATTGATTTAAACTGGTCATGTGACGAGGACATGACCAGGGACTCCAGGGGATTAACCCTCATATTGATTGTTGTTGGCTAAATACCACAATTAATCATAATTATTATCACTTTTTCCCCCCAATATTGCCCAACCCTATATGTCCAGGAACCTAGAAATTAATTTATTTGGTAACAAGAAACACAACTGTGGGATTGCTCTGCTGCAGTCTTTTAATTCTAAGGCTGCAGTTTTTAGTCCAGGTAGTGTCAGGAAGAGCCTCTGGCATTAAAACAAGGATTCATGCAGAAAATATTTATTCTATCTAGACTGCTGTCTTTAGACTTTACTTGATTTCGAAAATATTCGACAAATCCTTAAAAAAAGCAACGAGATAAACAATGAATGGATCAATAAAAATATGTCTTCATTGTCTAATTTTGTTTATCATTTCAAGAACAAGTTAGTAATTATAGAAAACACGTCAAATTAGGCTTTTTCTCCCAAAGTCCACAAAAACAGTCAAATTATTGCAACGATTTCAATCAACTTAATCCTAAAATCTTCATAATCAACATGCAAGACACTCTTATAGACTTATAACGCAATAGCATCAAATAAAGTGACTAAGATTATATTTTGGGGTTGAAATACAACTTTATCTGRCCAAACGTGCCAAAATCAATCAGGTCAGTTTGCCCAACATCCCGATTTTTTTTTCTTCATCTTTGCCTCAGATCCACAGAACAATGGGAGGAAATAAGGATGAGCTGCTTGTTTTCCCTTAGAGTTCAGAGACCTAAACTACACAGTCATGGGTAAACAAAACAGATTTTTAATACGTCATTTAATATATATATATATGGCTTTAGCTCGTGCCAATATTTTAAGCAGAATCAAAGTTTCCAAAACAAACGTTAAGACTTTTGTGCCCCCCGCCCCACCACCAAAAAATAAATAACTCAAAGTTTGAAAATAAGTTGCCTCTCACCTGATACATCAAAAAAGCTCATCCCCAACACCCACACAATCCTCATGATTTGTATAATCTCCATCGTTTTCTCTCTTAACTCGGATTAACAGAACTCCACACCTAAAACGGTGGTGCCGCGTGCGTCACGAAGATGCGCCTTTTTACGCATAACGTCCTCCAAAGCTCGTGTTCAGGTGTAAAACAAAAACAAAAACAAAAACA
>NW_013952767.1:532329-538847 GCF_001266775.1 Austrofundulus limnaeus
GTGTGTGTGGTGTGTGTGTGTGGGGGGGGGGGCGGTGAACTTTACTTAAAAGTTTTCCCCTCTCATTTGCAAAACATCAGAGTTGTACGGAGCCCGCGAGGGGACATGGGAGTTTTTTCTTTTGCGTTCTTCCTATGCAATAGTATTGCGTTACCTCACAATACCTTTTGCGTTCCCTCGCAAAAGTCATTTATCACTGTTGTGCCTGCCGATTTATTAACAAACTCACATGTTCACAATTAGCGAGTTAGCCTACTGCTTTAATTCAGCTTCAGAATGAATATATCACACAGACACACATGTATGCCATGTGACAATATTTTAACACAGTGCAGCCACGCAACATCGATGTCAATTTCACGAACTTGTGGTGACACATCCTGTTTTGGTAACCGGATATTTCAAAATAAAAGTCTGATTTAATTCAGTTCATATACAAAACAATATTTTGTGTGGGAACGCAAAAGTATTGCGAGGGAACGCAAAAGGGAAAAAAATCCCCCCGTGTCCCCTTGCGGGCTCCATAAGGTTGTAAAGTAACTAAGTACAAATACTTTGTTACTGTACTTAAGTAGAAATTTTGCTTGTCTGTACCTTACTTGAGTAATATTTTTAGCGTACTTTTTACTTTTACTCATTACATTTTTACACAATAATCTGTACTTTCTACTCACTACATTTTTTAAAAAGGTAATAAAGTCATTACTTCTGTTTTATTGAGTTATTACTTAAAAATACTATCCTGATAAATTGTGTCTCCTGGATAGAGTGAATTTAATTGTGGTTGGATGAGAAGTATGAATATAAACCATTCTGACAACCTATTAGCTCGTACACAACCCATCACAGCTGCACGCCGTTAGAAAAAAAATTTTTTTTTTGGAGGAATCACCTCTCAATGAATGTCGTTTTGGAAAATCTAACTGCTCACTTTTACTCAATAGTTTTACTTTTAACACTTAAGTAGATTTTGTGTCAGAAATTTACTTTTGATACTTAAGTACAAAAAATATCAGATACTTTAAAACTTTTACTCAAGTAATATTTTTAGGGAAGACTAACTTTTACCAAAGTATTTTTATGATAAGAAACTTGTACTTTTACTCAAGTATCACTTTGAGGTACTTTATACAACACTGCAAAAGATATGTTTTAGAAAAAAATCTCTTTAATTTACTCCACAATATTTTTTTCTCAGTTAGTAGAACTGATGCATCTCAGCAAGAAGGTCGCTGGTTCAAATCCCGACCCGGGGACCTTTCTGGGTAGAGTTTGCATGTTCTCTCCGTGCATGCGTGGGTTCTCTCCGGGTACTCCGGCTTCCTCCCACAGACCAAAAACATGACTGTTAGGTTAATTGATAACTTAAATTGTTCCTAGGTGTGAGTGAGAATGAATGGTTGTTTGTCTCTATGTGTGTCCCTGTGATGGACTTGTGACTTGTCCAGTGTGTACCTCGCCCCTCGCACTGTGCCTGCTGTGGGCACCAGTGACCCACGTGACCCCAGACAAGGAATGAACGAGTATAGGTGATGGATGAATATTTAGTTTATTATAAGAAATGATTTTGTTGCCCATTTTAAAATAGATGCTGCTTTTGCTTTTTAAATATGAGATTTTAATTTGAAACCTGATCGTAAATATACTGTATGCAAACAGGGAATCTCTCTTAAAGGGATCCCTGATTAATTGTAACATTTGACTTTATATGATAAACATATACTTTAACTGTAAAATAAAGACTGTAAAAATACTGTAGGATGTTTAGTTTTTATAATTTTTAAACTAAAAGTTTAAAAATATATTACACGGACGGGGCCATTTTATTTACACGCAAAGCATTCTGGGTAAATGATGACATCAACTAGGTCATCGGTGCGAGGCTGCTAGCGAGCTATATCCACCCTGAAGGTTAATYTTGGACAATATCTGATGATCGACTCTTTTAAATGAAACCAGAGAGCGTTGACAGAGAGGAGAAGGTAGAAATGACTCAGCCTGTAACTGAAAATATGGATGGAGGACAACAGAGCTGCTTCATGGAAGAAGAACCTCAGCTTAGCCTATTAGCTTTAGCGTTAGCACCGACGCTATCACCATGTACATGTATTAGCTCAGCGCTATACATTCTCCTCTCATCACTCAGGTCCTCCATCCACATGACAGAGAGGGTAACGCAAAAATGACTCAGCCTGCAGCTGATAATATGGATGGAGGACCTCAGTTTAGCTTGTTTGTTTGTCGCGCTAGCGCCGAGCTAATACATATAAGGCAATATAGCGTGGGCGCTAGCACAAAGGCTAACAGGCTAAGCTGAGGGTCTTCTTCCATGAAGCAGCTCTGTTGTCCTCCATCCATATTTTCAGTTCCAGGCTGAGTCATTTCTACCTTCTCCTCTCTGTCAACGCTCTCTGGTTTCATTTAAAAGAGTCGATCATCAGATATTGTCCAAGATTAACCTTCAGGGTGGATATAGCTCGCTAGCAGCCTCGCACTGATGACCTAGTTGATGTCATCATTTACCCAGAATGCTTTGCGTGTAAATAAAATGGCCCCGTCCGTGTTAAAAAATATTTTAAAAAATTTACAAAACTAAACAGCCTTTTTACAGTCTTTATTTTACAGTTAAAATAAATGTTTATCAAATAAAGTCTAATGGTACAACTAATCGTGGATCCCTTTAATAAAGAAAAGCCCATCATTTCTTGAAAGAATGTTCATCATCTGCTTATATTGAGAMGTGGTGAAGTTGTAACCACTCTGGTCAAACCTTGAAAATAACATTATGGACAACCTCACAAGAAAAAAGCGTCAGAGTTTGTGTTGTGAGTGAGTTTCAGTTACTGCCACAACTAAACTGCCTGAGTTATGGCCAAGTTTGTGTTTTCTAAGGTCAGTTGGCTGCACTTGGTTTCCTCTGTCTCCAAATGTTAATCAGTTGTGGAGGCGCCGCTGATGATTGTTTCCTGAAAGCTTGATTTAAATCCATCCAGCGGTTCATGAAATATTTCTGGTAAGTCCAGACACACTCATAGACAGAAGCGAAAACATCATCGCGCCACCACGAGGCAATAATTAACTCGCAGTGACAAGACTATTCCCCAAGCATCGTTCRGTTGCACTACGTCGCACTCATTCGCTGCCCTTGTTGTAAACTGTAGAGATCGAAGGAGCAGCCAGAGTCAGGTTTTGCCAAATGCAACAGCTTTGTTCTCTCACTTCGATGAACTGCTCACAATCCCTGCAGCTTTTATGGTCAGCCAGACTCCCCCCTTTTCCTCTTAATCAGTCACCTACAGGAAACCGCGAACAATATGCTTGTTGTGTCTATTTCTGCCCCAATCTTCACTGTTTTACTATGAAATGTGTTGGGGGGGAAAATACTTCTTTTCTTTTTCTTTTTTCTATTTTTTATTTTCTCTGCAAAAGGCTGTTCGGTTGATTTGGTGTTTTCTCTACGTTTCCTTGAGGCTTTTAGACAATCGCCTTGAAGTTGAAACAACTTCTTATTGTTCAAGATTTCCTGTTTTCAGTTTCAGGAGATCACGTGAGTTTTCTTTTGCCTGCAAGACACATTCTTTGGTAAGCATCTAGAAAACACAAYGACATATATGAGAAGATTTCCAAATATGTTAACGCCACACTGGTTCAATGTCAAATTGTCTAAAAACACACAGAGGAAAAAAGTTTACACTGGTGGAAGACCTTTGCTATTTTCTTCATACTTCATATTCTGACTGATATTAGGTACTAACTATTTATAATGTTTTCACATCACTTCCAAAGTAAAAAAATACAGTATCTATTTAAGTTATTTCTTTATTTAATCTGCACAGAAGAGCATAGCATTCACCAAAGGGAGAAAAAAAACACTCATCTCATAATTATCAGATCCAGAACTCATAAATTATGAGAAAAGATATTTATAAATGTGCAATTAGATGTCCTAAGAGATRAGTTATCATAATTATGTGATAAAGTGTCATACTTACGAGATCCCGATCTCATATTAATGAGATAAGATGACCCATTTATAAGATGTTACAATTTAGAGATAAGATATAATTATGAGATAAGATATAGATCCTGATCTCAAAATTATGATAAGATGTCATAATTATGAGAGAGGATATCCTAATTTTGAGATAAAGTGTCGTATTTACAAGATAAGATATTAGAATTATAAGATAAGATATCATAATTTTGAGATAAGATGACATAATTACAAGATAAGGTCTTATAATTTTGAGATAAGCTATTATAATTTTGAGATAGTGTCATACTTATGAGATAAGATATAAGTATGAGATCCTGAGCTCAAATTTATGAGGTAAGATGTCATAAGTATGGCACAATATGTCATAACGATGAGAGAATATATCATAATTTTGAAATAAAATGTCATACTTACACAATCCCGATCTCAAATTTACAAGATTTTATATCTATGAGATAAGATCACATAGATATGAGATACAATGACATAATTAGGAGATAAGATGCATCATTTAGAGATATAATTATGAGATCCTGATCTCATAATTACGAGATAATATGTCATAAATATGAGATAAAAACCTTGAGATAAGTTGAGGAGCGTCAACAAGGCCTACGTTGACAATGACTGCATCAAGTTTGATATACTTTTATTTCCTATGAGAGATAAAGCACTGGGAAATATTGAGTTTACCTCCTGTGGATGGAGTTAGTATGTTGACATTGTGAGGGTATTATAAGTACGTGGGGTTGTTGAGGTGAAAAGCCGACTCTGACCTGCTGGAAGTCACTCTCTTCCTGCAGGAGCAATCAAACTATTACAGGATGTTTTATAGGTCAGTGATGATGCTCCTCAACTTTTCCTCATCTTGTAATTTTCTTGTATTTTATCTTGTAATTACAAGATAATAAATCCATGCTTTTTCCTTTGGTGAAYGCAATGCTCTTCTGTAAATCAGCACGTATTTTGCGCACTGAATGTGTTCAGCGATGGGAACAATCCTCTGTTTTCACATGAGCACGAGTATAAAGTTCTGACCGCCGCAAAATCCAAAATAAATATTATCCGAATAACCATAAAATACAATCAGACTAGCTTCATAAACTTACATTCTGCAATTCYAGCATTTTCATGCAAGATTTTTCACAGCATCGAGATGAACTGTGAACTCCGAAGTGCAAAGGCAGAGAAGTGTTGTGTGCTTGGTGGAGCCGGCGTAGGAAGCCAAAAAGGAAAAGACTCGAGGCTACATCAACACAGATGCTTCAGCCTCTGGTTACACAGTCTGTCAGGAGTCAAATWAAAAAAAAGGTGTGAGCGCTTGTGTGTGTGAGTGAGCATGAAAAAAGATGCGTGTGTCTGTAAGTGATGGCCCTCTAGAGGAAGAGCGGCAACAGCCTCGGCACACACGTTACATATATGTACACACTTTAATGAGTATGTGTGTAAATGCAGAGGAAATGGTGCTTGTTGAGTGGAGGGGTCTATCACTCATGCATTACCCATTGTACCAACAGCTCTTTGTTGTCTGCCAGTGATTACTGACTGTGTTTCTTATTGATAGTCATTTGCCTAATGGCAGAACCGTATTGTTCTGTCTTCAAAAACAGTTCAAAYAGAAAACAGCCTCAAAAAGAGCAACATCTTGGGAAACAACTAAATCTCAAAACTGTTGGGTGAAGAGAGTGGATCAGTGTGTAAAAATCCAGAGTTAGTCCTCATTTCTTTACACTTTGCTTCCAAGGATACAGACTTTCWTGAAATCATTTAAAATGGCCCTGTTTTGTTTGTTTTATAGGTTTCCTGAATGTCTTTTCACTTGAACATGAACTGATTTTTCACTCATTTTCATTTTTTATAATTTTTTTTTTTTGTTGAGGCATCTACACTACAGAAATTGCTCATCTAAGTGACACAATTTTTCCAGCCGAAAAGTATTTTTGACCTTAACTGATTTACTAAACAAGAGCAGAAAGGGTTAGATTGCTTGGTTAATCAGAYTCAAAACAAGAAGAAAAATACTTTTTGCCTGGATTGTAAGACAATTTTTGCAGTGARAATCAGAGTGTTGAATATTTCAAACATTAAAATGAAGTGTGTCGACACACGGCCAACAGTTAAAAACATTTTTCTGCTTTTGACCTACATGATAAAAGTAACAGTATATTGCTAATAAGACATTTCATAAAGAGCCTTGTCAAACACAAGTTTTATACATTTATTAGGGGCGGAACAATACATGTACCCGTATCGAACAGTGCTTTAGGTTCAGTACACACTTGTATCCAACAATACAGATTTTTAAAATTTATTTTATCAACTTATCTTCTGAAGATGCTCTGTGTTGAAGGATCAGTGGATCTGTGTTCCACTACTCCACCTAGGCTGCATTGTCGGGCACAGGTCCACTGAGAAACTTGCTGTTTCATCCATCCATCCATCCATCCATTTTCTTCCGCCTATCCGGGGTCGGGTCGCGGGGGCAGCAGCTTCAGAAGGGAGGCCCAGACCTCACTCTCCC
>NW_013952767.1:539330-541138 GCF_001266775.1 Austrofundulus limnaeus
TTATTGTCATTAGTGATTATCTCAATTTCGGCTAAAAGAATTGACAAAATCCTACACACTGTGCCTTTAAACAATTGCAAGAAAGCTTGGCTCCTTGGAAGGAAAATATGAAGAAGAAAAATTAAGGGTGATTTAAAAATTGTGTATTTTAACCAGACATAAATCTAAGAAAAAACTTACACGATCTAAAATATAGAATCCTTATTTATCTTGCCATCCTATTTTTTTTTCTTTTTACAACTTCCAATTGAAAAGTTTGATGTTTGCAAAAAATTATCTAATTTGTTCCCAAACACTTTGCAGCAGCACACTCATGTTGTGYTTTGATTGTAGCGATGGCTGTGATGGTGAAGCCGAGGGTGTCTAGAAGTGAGACCGRCAACAGAGGCGGGAGGTCTGAGAGACTTTGTGAGAAAGTTTGTCTTAAATTCCCATTTCCCCTCATTGTGTGCCGAGCTGGCCCGGCTCCACACGCACTGATCCTGCTGAGCCCTGGGAGCCCAGGCGGAGGGGTCGCTCACACCTTTCTGAGCCCCCAAATCCCCCTCCCCGCCACCCCCCCTACTGTATTCACAATCCCCAGACCTCCATCCCAACATGCTCTAATRAAGAAACAGCTTTCAGGAGGTGTGGATATGTGCTTGAAAGCACGATAAGGTCGCTGTTTAAAAAGGAGAAAACGTAAGCGRTACTCAATGAGCTGACGACAAACAAAACGCTTCTAAGATAAAGCGTGTGTGTTAAACTTATTAGCTGAATGTAAATGTCTTTAGCACACTGAGTCGGATTTCCCTCAAGATAAAAACCCATAAAAGCCTTAATAACGGTTTACACTTTCGTATCTGTCATCGGGTTTTAAAAGGCAAGATTTTCAACACAACATAGTGATAAACTGACAGGTTTACAAAACATCTTCCCAGCTACATTTCCCACAAAAACAAACTAAAATCAAGATGTCACTAAAAGAGTTTGTGACTTTGTTCGGAAGCAAAGTATATTAGTATATRTAAGTAATCAACATGGTGAAAAATACATTTTTTCCCATTAAAACTGAGTTAGAACCTTTAAAAACTGCAGTGAATAAATCAAAGGGGCAATATTATGTGTTTCTCAGGCATACATTTAAATACTATGCCATAACAAAGCATCTATGTCACCTTTAGCTGTTATTAAAATGCTGTTTTTATGTTTAAACAGAAAATAAACTTATCTTCTCATCACTTCCTCTTCTAAACGCCTTGAAATTGGCCTCTGTCACTTTAAGAACCACCTTTGCTTCTGACATTTCGGTGGGAGGGGCTGCTATGATGCAGTTTACTTGGCATCTGAAAATACATTTCCTCAAAGGTATTTTTAATCCTAAAAGAGCTTCACTGAGTGAGAACTAATGGTGAGAGCTCAGCAGACAGTTTAAGTTTCACTTTCACTTTCACCCGAGAGCCTGCAGGAGTCAATGGCTGTGTCCAAAACGGTGGGTAAGGTCCTCCGAAGGCCAAATTCATCGGCCACATACGTCACAGCGCCGCGACGAAGGCCATCCAAAACCAAAGACTCCTCCAATGCAGCCGACAAATGCGTCCTTCCTTTGGCCTGAATTGAAGGACTGATCCAATGCTTCCCGGCCCACCATATCTCATAATGCATTGCGGCCCGACCGGAGATTTTTTTATGCTAGTAATGGCGGATGAAGCAAGAGAAAAGAATATGTTTTAAATAAAAAATATGGAGACATTAAAATTAAAAATTTTCTAGCGGTTGTAATTCTAATACTTTTATCATTTGTATAGACGTGTTTTTAAATATTATTT
>NW_013952767.1:543035-544655 GCF_001266775.1 Austrofundulus limnaeus
GAATATAACAGTATAACATGATATAAAACTCAAAAATTTGATTTTACATGATATTGCCCCTTTAAATCATAATCCTTTGGTTGTAACTCATTTAATACAGTAATCTGACAATATTTAATTTGACAGCAAACATTTAAAATCAACAATATTTGTCAGACTTGACATACTGTAATGACCTAAGAGTTGTGGAGCTGAGAGGGGGCATAAAACAAGAAGTTATGGTAGCTTTGCAGAGTTCTTAATCAGTTGCAGCAACCCAGTTTTTGACAAGCGGCAGATAAATCTAAACAAACTGCTTTTCAAGCGCGCAATCTGAAATCTGTTAAGCCCACATACTGTAGATACATCTCTGAGTGATGGATCTGCAGAAATGTCTGCAGACTTTCAGTCAGCCTCTTGGCCAAAGAACACAAAGAGAGAAGTTTGTTCAGGTCAACTGAAATCCAAACGTTTTGTCACACGTCTCTTCCTTTTTGCTCCCCGATTTCCTGTCACTTTCCACTGCCAGCCTTCTCACAAAGACAATCTGTCATTTAAGTAACCTTAAGAGGAAAATCTCGACAGACGGGTGAAACAAGAAGAAATGATTCAACAGAAGATGAAAACAAAAACTGCAGGCCCAAAGGKTAAGCAAGAGGAATACAGTTACACTCCAGGTATTTATGGAATCTTATTTTATTTTATCTGAACATGTGTTTGAAATATTATATGCCGTACATTTTCCCTACTTCTGCATCTCACACACACACACTTTCTCGCATGACCCTGTCCTTTGGGGTAGCAGAAATAAAACGAGTTACTGACAGGTTTTAGGGCCTTGCAATTCAGGTTTCAGGTTTCTACAGACAGGATCACTTCCCTTCAATCCCTCCCATTTCCTCAAGCTCCACCAGCAATTACAATTATAATACAGTTTGACAGACATTAACTTAATGGTTAATATCAAGCCATAACTCAGACTGGCTATATCACAGCCCAGATGATATCACAATCCACATATTGCTGCTTTAAAACATAATAACCACTGACTGGGATTGTAATAATAACCCTGACAGAAACGTGAAAACATTCAATAAAAAAATAAGTCTAAAGGGGAAGTAACTTTCAACAGTCAACTCGCTAAAAAAAGAATTATATCTCTGACAGTTTGAGATATTAACTCTCGTAGCTTTAAACAGAAATCATTTCAGTTCACTTCAGTTTGGTTCAGGTTACATGTACCAAAATTTGTTTGGAAATTTGTTACAAAATGATATTTGTGTCTATACTCCAACACACTCTAATAAATAAAACAGACATTTACTTAAAAATTTTGGTGCAACAAATTTACACTTAAAAATACTGAGTAGATTAGGAACCAGTCAAATCATTTAAATATACTTTATCATTAGCATTACTAAATGTGACTGAAATTATAAGTTGGAAAAACAGCTATTTTAAGTGAAAAGTACAAAAAATATTGAGGAAACACTCTGATAAATAAGACAGACATTTACTTAAAATTTTTGGTGCAACAAATTTACACATAAAAATATCGAGTAGACTGGGAACCAGTCAAATCTTTTAAATATACTTTATTAATTGCAGGTAAATTTTACTTAATTTGCTCAATTTAATCTT
>NW_013952767.1:546142-547766 GCF_001266775.1 Austrofundulus limnaeus
GTGGCAGCCTGAGCTTCTAGCAGTTTATCTGCACTTCCTCGAGACACCAGCATCTGTTTCTTGGCATCTGAAAAGGGCAATTTCCCCAGAGATCCAGCAGCTAGTCCAGCAATTGATCCATTTCCCTTTAGGGGAGTCTTTTTAACTTCAGACACCTCTGGAACAGTTTTCTGTCCGTTAATCAACTGGTTTAAAGTTGGTTTGTCAAGAACATCACATTCCAGCAAATCCTTTGCAGAAACTGGTTTGCTAACACCATCAAACATCAATTTGKAAGGATCTTTCCCTTCAGCAATAGGTAAAAGTAGCAGACCTGTGTGAGGCTCTGTTTTACATTTTTTCTTCGACGTTTCATAGTTTGCATCATGATCAGTGTCTGGATTGACGTAACACTCAGGATTCTTGTCCAGTTCACGACAGATATCTTGATCCAAAAGGTTACGCTTGATAGCAGTGTCTCTTGGGAGGAAAACGCTGAGATTTGGATCTAGAATACCTCCAGCAGACTGTTAGGCTTGTAGCAAACTGACACAAGTCTTTTTGTCGATCATTCCCTTCTTCATTGCTTCAAACACTGAGAGCTTTTGACCAGTGCRAGGGTCTGGATAACCAACAGCAGCAGCTTCAGCTGCCAAAAGTTTGTCTTCGTCACATTTATCCACCACTCCCTTGGCACATGCTTCTTCTACAGTCAGTTTCTTATTGGATGTGGGGTCAATGATGTAACCAGTGGCAGCTTGAGCTTCTATGATGTCACTTTGCATTACACACGTGAGTTTAGTTTCATAAATGGAACTGAAAATGTAAACTACAAGGCTTAGGACACATCATAAAGCGAAAGCTTAGTTATTGCCTAAACTCAAATAATGAATTAACTATTTTGCGACTTAACAATGTGCTGACACATAAAGTTAATAAACAATTTTGAACTTTGGCAATGAAAGCATGCAGAAAATTTAGACTTAAAACTGTGTACCAAAAAATAATGTGATGATGCTGATGACACAGTCACTTGTTTTAACTCTCATTTTTCCAATAAGGTTCTGTTTTTTTAAACTAACTAACATCACTCACACAGACACTGAAAACATGCACACAATAGTAACAGGGAACAAGCAGCTTGTTCAAAAACATGGGTTTCCTGTTCATTCATTGGTCCCAGACCGGAAAGAAAACATGGTTCAAAATTCAGATTGACCCACAATCAACCCCTTCTCCCAGTCTGCCTCCTGGGGAGAGGTTGGGTCGATGGGAGTGAGGCCGGTGTGATGTGGGTCCATCATCATCATCATCAGAGGAGGAGCTCAGAGACCCCTCAGTCTGGCAACACACTGACCCTCCATGTTGGAAGGATGYTGGTGTTTTAGCCTCTCTTGACCTTGCACAGGTAGATGGACTGAATCCACAAGCACGCACCTCATTAACGGTGTTATGGAAAGTCTGTGGAAGGAAGCACTAATCAGAGCTGCGTAAAGCACTAATGTGGCAAAATGACCAAGTTCAGTAAACAGTCTCAGCRCAGGATATTGTGAACTTTAAAGGGATCCCCGATTAGTTGTAACATTAGACTTTATTTGATCAACATATATTTTAACTGTAAAATAAAGACTGTAAAAATACTGTA
>NW_013952767.1:548260-550370 GCF_001266775.1 Austrofundulus limnaeus
TATCAGTACTTGTAACTGCATTTTATTTAACGTCTCGTTGCGACAAAAGTTTCTTCAGCTAAGATGTTTAACTTTTATTTTTCAGTTTGTGATAAACTTTCCAAACTCCATCATTAAAATAAATTAACTAATTAAGAAAACTTGGCCGTACAATAAAAAAAAACAACCTTTGCCTTAGTTTTTCTGTTGAGTTTGCTGACAGCTCAAGGAATTCTGTGATACAATCGGCCGCTTAGGATATTCCGGTGCATTTGATGTTTTTGGGGTTTTGTCGGCCGTATGTGTAGACACCTACGAATTGGGACAGCCTTTGGCAGGGCAGTGACATAAGCGGCCGACAAATGCAGCCATCGTCGTCTGCAACCTGTGAAACGAGACACAGACTGTATCTATTCCTAAGCCAGCTATTGATCTGATTAATGATAGGCCGGCACCGCCAACTGAGCAGCTGGCCCCGGTATCCAAGAGGCCGGCGCTGGCAAATGAGACTATTTATTTGCATTAGCATCGGAGAGGCTAGCGACTAGCGTGGATTAGCTGGTGTTAGCATCGGAGAGGCTAGCAACTAGCGTGGATTAGCTGGTGTTAGCATCGGAGAGGCTAGCAATCCACTGGATTGCCAAATCCCTGTGCAGTCAATGGGGACCTTCACTCGTGTTGTCACGCATATCRTTTGCACTAGGGCTGGGTKATATGGCCCAAAAGAAATCTCAGATTTTTTTCATCCCAAATTCGATTTTTGATTTTAATCCATTTTGTTTCCACTTAACGGAGTACCTCTGTTTCAAGTCTTGAAACAAATTTGTTGTAGTCCTGCCTTTTTTTTAGCAAGAGCCTTCAAGCAGATTTTGCAGTGAAGTGTTTGTTGCTCCACGTCTGAGGTTGCAAAACCTAACCAGTTCCAGATAACTGAAGAAACTGTGCCTTATTTGGGAAGTAGATCCACTCTGCTAGCTGCCATATTGTCATGTCTTGTAGCAAGTGCCTTGAAGGACAGGTGGGCTCTGATCTACAGAAGCCCAAAGAGTGCATTGGTTGGAAAAAAAACAGATTCTCAAAATTAAATCTTTATAAATGGCAAATTTTAATTAATCAATTCAGTCGATTTATCGCCCAACCCTAACTTGCACACATCATCTGTCTGTCACTTTTAGTTTTTGWACGTTGCCTCACAGGGCTCGGGTTCACATTTTGGCTAGGTAACTCAAGGATTTTATCAAATCTTTCTTGAAGTCACTCTTGTGGTTTCTTTGCTTCCACTGTGGTTGAAATATAAATCTCAACCCCAGCTGGGATTCTTAGCACTATGGAAACCTTTTTAAAGCTTTAGTTTCTGCAYAGTTCTCGTTTTTGTCTTTTTCTTAAACACTTCCACTCTAAATGATGCTTTCATTACMGAGTTTAACTGCAGGGTTGATTCTAATGGAGGTTCTGACTTTCTTCCCAAACACACTTATGGAAATTTCCAAATAGCTCATTCTTTGCTTCATTAAACAGTATTTTTTTTATATTTCCATTGTTTCCCATTGATATGTTCTTCTGATGTGCACTTTGACCAGTCTACCATGTCATTTTTATTTCTCCACAAAGAAATGTGAAAATCGTTCATTTTGACCACAGACTTGTCGGTTATGTTTTCTCTCCCAAACTGGCTGACTGAGTAGTCCAACATGAAAGGTCTGCTGATCGAGTCACATTTTGAGTTAATTATTGTGGGCTTTTTACTGCAAATGCAGCAGAATAATTTTTGTATTTGTACATTGGKATTTTGCATAACGATGGATATTCCACAGCTAAATGACCTGAAAGAAACATGAAAATGGCTATAACCAAGTCAATTTTACAGATAATGAGCTAAAAGTGATGTGGTAGTATCTGAGTCATTCACAGCATACACTCTCAGCTTGACAACTTGCAATAGCTCATACATTTTTTCCCAAAATAGTTTGTTTCTCGTCATAAAAGCAGCTGAGTCTAAATAGAATGCAAAGCGGTGCGCGATATTMATTTCTTTAAGAAGTGCAAGATCTTAAATTTATTTAGTGAATAKGATGGACTCCACTAAATCTGTAAGAAAGAAAAGAACTGCAAAGGGAACAGGAACTCGAAT
>NW_013952767.1:550399-552740 GCF_001266775.1 Austrofundulus limnaeus
GTGTTGACAAACTCAATAACAACAAGTTTGTATTTTGTTGTCCCATACATGCCAACCTCTTCAAACGTTTACCTGTATAAAAAGCCTCAAAAAACCATAAACTTTGCAAAAAATCCATACAACTCGCACCCGGGGGTTGTGGTGGTGGTGTTTGGGGGTGGGGGGGCAGCCTCGCTTTGAAGCAAGAAGAAAGGAGAGCGGAAAAAGTTCAAAACTTATTTCTAGCRGCAGAACAGGTTGGAAGATGGCTATTTAATGTTATTTATTGTTTTTTAAATCATCATACAGGCTCTGACATGTTAGATAAATTTGAAAATGAGGTTTTGAAAAGATCCGTAAGACTTGAAAAAATCCGTGAGATTTCTCTATACGTCCGTATACCTGCAAAATGACATAAAATCCTTATAACTTACGGACAATCCGTACAGGTTGACATGTACAGTATGTCGCTATTTATTTGCTTTCTGGGAAAGCAAATAAATCTAAGTTTACCATAGTACCTTACACTGTCAAACTTGTTTTTAGGGGGTCAAATCGGGGTGGGTGGGATATAGTTCGTGGGTGGGTAGGGGTGCACGTCAACTCACCTAGGGCACCAAAATGGCTAGAGCCAGCACTGAAAGAAAGGCAAGTCATTTTATGTCGTCTGACATATAAAAAGTGAAAAACCCTCTTTTACAAACCTGAGGTTCARCAAAGGCTGCAGTTCTACTTACAACACCACATGCCAAATACTGGAAAAGCTTCTCTTTTTTTTAACTCGCAAACATTTATAATGGAAGATACAGGAAGGAAGAAAAACTGTAACATTTAAATCAGTCAGCGGSACATAAATCAGAATTAAAATGTAAAATCCACATTAACATGGTGTATAACAATAGTGTATCACAGAACCAGAGCAGGAAAGTGCTTCTTTAATCATTACTGTTACGCAAAATTGAGTTACAATACTTTAATCACAACAACGGAAACAGTAAATCTGTCCCTCTGGAAAGTGGGTATGGAGGAAATTGTGGAAAGGGAGTGGTGCTAAATGCAGCCATCGTGTCTCTGGTACATTAAAAGGCATTTTTAAGGAAGTTAAAAACACCCCGAGWGTGCTGAACTGAAAGGCAAGATACTGTGCTCTGAGACTGTATCCAACGAAAACAAATCCCCAGAGGGAGACGTCGACAATGTGCCGTCTTGGGGTGGGGAAAACAGATGTGAGATGATAAGATAGAGGGAACCAGGGAATGCTGCAGGTGAGAGTTTAAGAAAGCAAAAGAAAAGAGAGATGGATGAGCTGTTTCTGCTCGTCTGCGGTGTCCACGGTGGACTTGAGGCAGATTCAGGAAGAGGTACTGCTGCGGGAGGCTGATATGTGTGTGAAGGAAGTGGAGGGAACACAGGGGCAGGAATCATCCTGCAGACCGGAAAAGGCCTGTAGAGGTGATGGTGGGGGTGGAGGCAGAGGGTGTCCGCTCCTGTCTGATAGCTTGTTCGACAAACCGAAACACACACACACATACACACTCTGCAAACCACGGGTTCTTGTTTATTCCCATCAGCTAGCTCTAGAAGGAGGGCCACAGAAAGTCAGAGCTCCAAGCTGGCGGTGAGAAAACACACATGCACCGAGTTACTCAGGAAGTTGGTGCAAGTACCTTTAATTGTGTGCATAAGTGTGGATACAATGGTGCTATTAACAATCGTGCTGTTGTAGGAAATCAATTTGATTTCAGCGATGATTAGTTAATAGTTTCTGCAAGGTTCCACACTGAAGCTCATCTACTGCCACAATAGATTTTCCACTTCGGTTGCAAGTGGACCTCATTTAAAAACAAAAATGTTTACGGTACATGCGCAAAATTCTTTGATCGGATTGAAATGTATTTGGGTTAAATAATCCGAATGTGTTGTTTATATGGGCACAAAATGAATTAAGCAAACATGACGAGTGTTTACGTGGACMAGGCTTTATTCCGAATAAAAGTACGGACATGTGCCGTGTTGTAAATGTTTCCTGCAAAAAACACAAAAGAAGAAGTTCTACTTCCTTTATGAACTTAAACAAATATTAAAACAAGCAAACATAAACATTGAAACTAGAAGCACTCGGAGAGTGCAAACCTCTGCCAAGACCAATTTCCCCCATCCTGTAATGCGCAAAAGCAGAGATGGAAACATTTGTCGAATAAGTTCTGGTGTAGTGAACATTTAAGCAGCAGTAAGCACGGGATTTCTTCCCAGAGGAGTCCAATGTGAAAAAAATTAATAAATTCAGACTCGTCACCCGACGTTATTCATGGTCAAACTGGTGTGGGATTAAGCTCCTAAGTTTTCTTCAGTCACATTTCAC
>NW_013952767.1:554520-556922 GCF_001266775.1 Austrofundulus limnaeus
AGTTTGTAATGGTTTGACTCTCTTTATAAAGTGCTTCCTGGTACAGTCCGTTCATGAAGCGAGTGTTTTTTTATAATTCATTTATTTTTTTTTTATTTTGAAGCGACTGAAGCAAAACACAGCGTGTGAGCGCTTTCAGCACAAACACTCCCACGAACTTCAGAGCAATCACACAATAAAGTTCTTAWATGGAGCGGGTACCTGACAAGGTTGATCAGCTGTTCCCGCAGACAGTCCAGCTTTGGCTCGAYTGCAGCAGGACCCTCCTCCCGCTGTYGGTGTCCTGTTATTCCCGTAACATGAAGAGAATCACATTTCTTTTTCTACGTCKCCAGACAGCAWGTGACATCGCCAGAAGTAGTTGATAACAGAATAATCACAACTTTCGTGATAGTAGACATCSTGGGATGTGTAGYCCCAGGGAGTTWGCGACTTGTACTTCCTGTTTCRTACAGGCRTGCGTCTGACGTAATGACACTGCTTAGCCTGCTTGATTCGCTCAAATTAAAAGAAAAAAATTCCTGTATCCGCATCGTGACCCAGAACATCACAAAAATTTACAGGTGTGTTCCTTGGGCCAGTATCCACATGTGGTAAAAATGTCATGRCAATCCGTCCACAAGTTTTTGAGTAATGTTGTCCACAGACAGAATGACAGAATGACAGACTGACAGACACGACCGAAAACMTTACCTCCTCCACTTGGCGGAGGTAATACCTCTGTTCTTACACTTTCAACCATCAAGACATTCAATAATTTTTTAGCTCTTTCAAAATTTCTAATAGAAATGTTGCATCGCTAACTGACCAGTTTAGCTTCCCCAACATATTAGCATCTAGCCGGGAGGAAATACGTCAGATTGACATAGGGCGCACAGTCAGGTCAGTTTTCCTCAATCATCATAAACCACTCCTCACATTCAGATTGCAAATTCATTCTTGATCGAGCTGAATCAGATCAGAATATTCTGATCGGGGCATTTACATGTGCTTTAATTGCAATTGGCAGTTTATTTCGATTACTCGTGTCCATGTAAACATACAATGCCTGCCCAAAAAATTTTTAAAAAGGTGGCCACAGAAAAAAAGTGCACACTAATATTTCATTGGACCACCTTTAGCTTTGATTACGGCGCACATACGCATTGTTTGGATAAGCTTCCTCAATGTCACACGATTTATTTCCATCCAATATTGCATTAATTTTTCAGATCTTGCATTGATGGTAGTGTCTGACCGCTGCACAAAGCCGTCTGGTACAAAATTATAACCATTGTCGTATTTAATGCAACTGTTTTTTTCACCTCCACAACGTGTTTTTGTGCTACATTGAGATTTTTTGTTTAATTTATGTCAGGATATTGTTAGTATTATTGCAACCATTACATCCAAAGCAAAGCAAAGTAAGTAAAGTACACTGACCTAATGATTAACAAGACATTTAACTAAATCCCTTACCTCAAATAAACAATTWGACATGGGTCAGAATTATTCCAAACTCTGCCAGGTACCCAGCTTAAATGCAGCAAATGTTTAAAAAGAAAAAAAAATCACAATGAAAAAATGTTTAGTTCTTATTCAACCATCAGAAAGTGTAATTTAAGACTGAAACTGATTCTAATACATATGCATTGCAGTTTCCAGGGATGGCAGGAGCTCAAGCCAAACAAACAGATCTGGTGCTCTGCAGATTAAAGCCAGTGAGATGTGTAATGTTAAACCACGAAGCGTCTAAAACCCATAAACTTTTAGTTTAAGTTTAATCTAAATAAACAACCTATTTGAATTGTACCTTGAAGAGCAGAGTGGAGATAAAGAAAAGAACAACCTTTGCATGCAGATGTGTTAAAGTATCCTTTTATTCTAAAAATCAGAATTCTGTCACATTTAGTGCACGTGAATATAACACAAGATCCGAATCTGAATGTTGTRTTCATCGATACACAGATGTGAAGCAGATGTGTCGAAAGCTTCACTGTTGGTTTTCTGGTGGGCCGCATATGGATTCACAAGCTCAAAAACGTGAAAAATGTGAATTCTTCACCTTGTAAAATTCACACTTAGATTGGTTTCATCAGGGATTTTTAGTATTAGTGAGGCAAGGAAACATAAAAAACTGACAGTCAGCCTCCTGAGTTCTTTGGATTGTCTCCTCTGGATGCTTAACGGCAGGTCACAGGCTTGTTTGCCACATAGCTCTTCCTCCTCAGGTTCAACTGTCCATTGTTTTGTAAAGCTTAGCACGTGTTGGCATTTCCCTCCTCTTAAAAAAGGCCTTGCAAGGTTTTCCCATCTTCTCCACAGAATCAGCCATGACCTCAGACCCCACCACTCCTCTTAAAGGACAAAGAGTAAACAACTCAAGGCAGCTAACATGGAGTGTGTGTGTGTGTGTGTGTGGG
>NW_013952767.1:558020-560614 GCF_001266775.1 Austrofundulus limnaeus
GGTTGGGCGAACTCCCATGCACCCTCCAGGACCCTGCTGAGGGTGTAGAGCTGGTCCGCTGTTCCACGACCAGGACGAAAACCACACTGCTTGTCTTGAATCCGAGATTCGACTATCCGACCGACCCTCCTCTCCAGGACCCCTGWATAGACCTTACCAGGGAGGCTCAGAAGTTTGATCCCCCTATAGTTGGAACACACTCTGCGGTCCCCCATTTTAAATAGGGGGACCACCACCTCGGTCTGCCAATCCAGGAGAACTGCCCCCCGTTAGGTCAATTGTAACTCTAAATTGTCCAGGGTGTACCCCACCTCTCGAACAGTGACTGCTGCAGACAGGCACCAACTTCCACGCTACACTAAATAAAAAAGTTGGCAAAGAAAAGGGAAGCTGTCAAGGTGGGCACAAAGTGGGCTGAGGTGGGTACAATGTTGGGAGGTGGGAAAAGAAATCATGTGCACAATGCAGTTTTGTCTACTGTAAACACAAAAATAATTACTTATTTTTTAATAGTTGGCCACCAAACCCATTAGATGGCTGCATTTTGTCTTATTGATGTTTATTATTCCCTACTTACTTTAAAGTGAGTGATCCTGTTTCTGAAGCTGCTTTAAGGCCCTGTCAACACTAAAGATGCCTAAACTGAAAATGGAATTTAAAAAAATAAAATCTACTGGAAGCCTCTTTTGGACCTATAGGTCAAATATATGGCTGATGTGTATAAAATAGTCTTAATACYTTTTTTCACAAGTCGGCCTAAGTTRTCTAAAACRTWATAGTGTAAGGGTCTTTAACTAAACAAATCAGTCAATGCAGAAATAATAAATTACAATCATTTCTGTTTGTTTTCTCTTAATCAAAAACCAGCTTGGTTCAGCTTCTGCAAACATCATCTGTTGGAATCAGAGAGGTCATGCAGCAAATAAATCATTGAACAGATAAAGCCAGCTGATAAACAGCAGCTAACCTTTCGCGTGGGAAACCCCTCCTTTGTCCTTCAGATGATGCTATGTCATCAGTTTATTAAATATTTTGTGAACCCATCTTTGTCCCAAGGCATGCAGCTGAAGCATCCTGGAACATAAAGCAGGGAGGGGAGGTATGGAGGGTTCTTCGGGGGAGTGAAATGCAAAGATCCAGCGGAGGTCAGGAAGTGGCCCCATTGTTTTCAGGGTCAYCTCGCTTTTCCTTTCCGAGTCTCGGAGGTCCATTCTCTCCACTTAAGAAGTGGATGTCACATAAACAAAACTCCTCGTCCCCCTCGACTGTATCTTGTCCTATTTCCTGTCTCGCGTAGGGACAGCTGAGAAAAAAGGCTTATGTTTGATTTTAGGAGTGGCACCTGAGGCARTGGACTACAAACAGACACTCCCACTACAGGTGATAAACATTTCAAGCTAATTTATATTGTATTACGTATTAAAATAGGTGTTTACACTATCAGCTTACACTGATTGCAGTGTCACATATAAATAAAAACACAACACATTGCTTCTAATATATCATCTCTTCCTGGTTTAGCTCTGGTGAGTGACAGAACTGCCTGATGYCCAGGTCTGCTGCACGGTTTGACAGGGAAGGGCAGCAGGAGGCAGGAGGGAGCACACCTTAGTTACTGAAGTTACTCATTAACACGTTGTTCTGGGAAGCGGCGAAGAGAACACCCAGTTCAACCTTTTTTTTTTTGTTTTACGACATTTCTCCATGTCGCTGACAAAAAGCGAGAGAAAACACTGATGTGAAAATGTGTTGACAGAAAAATCAGGTGAAATCTGAGGCTGCGGGGATTTTCACGGACAGGTGACGAGGTAAGACTTTAAATAAACAACTCTAACAGGGCTCTTTGACCGGACAAACATCAGATTGAGTAATAGCTCTCAGCTGGACACGGTTCTCAGAAAATAGCACACAAAATGGCTTTAATGTAATAAATGATATATTTGTGCATTGCGGTATTAACACGGGGTGAAAATGTTCAAAACTATTTATAAAAAGGACACAAAAATGTACAGATATTCTTGTACTTTTAATGGGCATGTACTGTTTTAAAGTGTCACTGTGCAAACAAATGATAAACTTGACTTGTAGAGCATTTATGATATAAATTCTAGCTCAGCCAGAGATGCAAAACTCAAAAAATAATTATAAAAATGTCGAATTCAYGTGTTGTTTTTTGCCATTTGACTTTGTGTTTGCATTTCCTGCACTCTGACCAGGCACACTGCAACACTCATCTGCACAAACATGAGCAACACACCTAAAGGTTAGAAAACTCAAAGGAAAACRAAGCTCASATAAAAAGGCATTAGTTAAAGGGRCTAAATGGATTATCAGTTTGGTGTATTCACAACATACAGAATAAGGAAGTAGCTGTGAGGGATTATTATACTATGAAGTGTAAATGATGATCATAATAAGAGGTTTCTCAAATAGGGTGCCCAGTGTGGTAGATGTGGGGGTTAAGGGTCTTTCACCAAAGGGGCAATTGAGGGTTGAGACAGATGYCTGTGCTGCTCTTTTGCCACCCTTTTTATTTTATTTTTTTTGTAATTCATGGGGTGCCAAGTGTAAAATGTTTATATATATATATATAT
>NW_013952767.1:561614-563508 GCF_001266775.1 Austrofundulus limnaeus
TGTTAAAAGTTAGCTAAATGTAAGAACAGTGAGCTAAATGTGTTAGTGAAGTTTTTTAACATTTAATTTTTATGGCTCTTGGTAATTTGGTCAATTTGGTTGTCAGGAAATTCGAACAGACAACTTCTCAATCAGTGTGGGATTTTTTATAGGGAATATTATCATTCTTCAGTTTTATTCAGAAAAGTGAAAGTTTCTTTTTTTTTTTCTTCCTCCATTTGTGGTGCCYCTTGGACGGCTGGTGCCCTTTAACWTTGMCTGYTTGCCTACGCCACAAGCCGGCCCTATTCTCTTGCGTTTCTGACACTTTCATTAGTCTGGGGTTGAAACTGACAAACCAAAACATGTAAAAMCACCTCACATGACCTCATGACCTGACACAGAACAAGAAAAGTTCAGTGTTGTTTCCAAGGGCGTAACTTTCACACTAAACTGCTTACAGTCTCTGAGTTAGATTATCGCACACATAAACAGTCTCCGCTGGCCTTAACTCACGTCTAAATTGGATCTTTTGCCTATTATCCTTGACAAACAATGGCACGGCCCTACTCCTCCGCACATTTCAAAGCAAACAAAAATACAGATCTTGGCAGCGGGATGAAAGAGAAGGAGTGAGGCTCTGGTGCTGCTTTGCGGTTTGTTAGGGTCATGGATCATTTAAAAAGCGAGTTATTCTCTTTAAAGTAGAAATATCTGTGTTCACTCCAGCCAGGCGAAAGAAGACAGTTTTCTTTGGTSACCTATGATTTGTAGTTATTAATTAAAGCAAAAACATTTGTTGGAATTGATTGAAAATAGCAGTTWGTCATTTAACCAAGCTCACATGACCAAGGGTTTAACAGAAAATCAAGTATGAATGCAAGAAACTGCTTGGGATTGTTTGGCTTTAAAGTAAAGTCTGTTTATGCTCTCCCAGAATAAAAGTTCTGAGGTTCAGTTCAGTGCAACAGAGCACATTTTTTATCCCCTGGCTATCATTAGCATCAATAAAGAGAAGCTCGACTCAAACTTTGGAGCCAAGAACCACAGCATGACAAAGTAAAGTGCTTTCTTTCATTAATAATAACATTTAACTGTAGATAAATAGAGAAAAAAATGCTGCAGATGTCGAGTTTTATGCATACAGGTTCATATGTAACGTATTGGGAGAGGACAGCAACCCCAGCAGCACACATAAAACGTATTTCTGCCCCCGCAGCTCCCCGTTCTGGTCTGCCTGGTGTGTATATTTTGTTCTGCTTTGCTTATGTGAGGACAGAACAGGAAGAGATAAAGGCAGCCCTGTTGGTGTGTTTACAGTGAACAGTGCTGGAGAGAATAGCTGGACAAGATGAAGGGGAAGAGGCCTGAYGGCCGGCCGGCGCTGCGGCAGCCAGACGCTTCTCACTGTGTAGAAAAATCACCTCAGGGCCAAGAAAGCGAGCAAGGAATTTAGATATCTTAAACATGCTTGAGAAAGCATCAAGCACGTTTTTTATAATTATAACCACAAGACAGAGGAACTGTTATGTCAAAAGTTTAATTTTTTTAATTTATAGTTTCACTCAGGTTCATATAGGCAGCATGATGGATCAGTGGTTWGCACCGACRCCTCACAGCAAGAGGGTCCTGGGTTCGATCCCCGGTTCGGACCGGGGGTCTTTCTGTGCCCAGTTTACATGTTTAAGGTTTTCTCCGGGTACTGCGGTTTCCCCCACCACCAAAAACATGTACAATAGGTTGCCTTCAGCAGGCCTCCCTTGAAAAAGAGATCTGCAATCTCAATGGGATTAGCCTGGATAAATAAAAGGTAAATAAATAAAAATTATCCTGTTGTAAAGATGGCACTATGTGCAGCGGGTAAAATAAGTATTGAACACGTCAACATTTTTCTCAGTAAATATGTTACTAGAGG
>NW_013952767.1:564508-567034 GCF_001266775.1 Austrofundulus limnaeus
CATATTTACTGAGAAAAAATGGTGACGTGTTCAATACTTATTTTACCAGCTGTATGTAAGCATGTATCATTTTGGAGAAATCTACATCAATGTAAACGCTGAGTATAAAACACCTCCACTGCCGGTGAGGGTGTGCGCACTCCGAAGCGTGACTATAACTCAGCCTTAAACACTTGCTGGTACAAAGYTCTGCCTATTTGTACAYAGCTCCTTCCTGGAACTCAGTCCCCAGCTGAGCTTCCCTCSCCCGAAGCATTGTTGTGAAAATATGCTGAAGTGGGAGTGTCTGAAAYAGYAGGAGGTTTTTAAAGAGACAGGGGCCAATTTCAATGCATTTTAGATTAGGCTATAATGCAATGATTTGATCCTTCTTGCTGAGAGGCACTAGCTGAGCCACTGTGTGCCGTCATTCCAATAGAAATGAACTCATAATTACTGGTTTTCATTTATGGCATACAGATTTTTATTTTTATTTTTTTGTAAATATGTCGTTTATCTTTCATTTCTAATAATTCTACAAAGGCATTTTAGTGCAGACAATTCACCCATAGCCTATTGTGCACTGCAGACTATAGTGTAGACCATTGGTCCCAACCTTTTCAGACTTGTGTACCCCCTGAGCCATTTTTCCACACTACTAGTACCCCCTCAGTCAAACGTAATGTTGATTCTCCAAAATTATTTATTTAACCCCCTCAACTCAAGCAAAGATAAATATTTTGCCTGAAAGGTGAATAAGAAATTAAATAAATAAACAAGGTTTTTGCAGGTACAGGAAGCGAAAGCGTCCAAAATACATCAGAAACTCACACAAATGAGCAAATTCCGTGAGATTCCGGAACATTATACCAAAATTTCTCATCATTTTTGAGAATATGAGAGACCAGCTGGAGAGCAGACTCAGAAAATTGATCAGCTGTGTTTACTTTTTGTTCTTGAGTGGTCACTCCTGTCAATTATAAAACCTTTCTTTAAAACATGGGAGGAAACATTCAATCTTTCAGTGGCAGGTGATGAACTTACAGTATATGTCCTTAAAAACCTTGACCTGTGTGTTTCTTACATTCCTGTACGTACGTTGAAAAAAGTCTGGACAGTCTTGCCCAACAGGATTTTTTTTTTTCGTATTTCTGTTGCACAGTAAATACAGTGAGYCTGCCAGAAGTTTCATGCAGGCAAATATGGGGCAAACATGCAAATAACACAAAAGTCCTCTCATCTAGAAGCTACTGTGGACAGCAGGTTTATATTTGCATGCAGAACATCAATAACATCATGATGCCAGCTTAGGTTAAAAAAATGCAGCAGAAGTTCAAATATCTGTTTGTTTTCTGCATATATAAATTCTGGGGGAAATTTTGTTTTCTCAGCTAACAGCCCCCATTTTCAGGCTTTGTGCTGAACAAAAGGCAAATGTAAGAAAGTTCTCGAAACGCTCAAAATGGAAAAGGCAGCAGTTCCCATCTGCACGGCTTCAATAAGAAATTTATCTGAAGCACTTTTATATTTGTTGTTGGAAAACAAATAAAGCCTGCAGGTTTCCTTAAACTGCCCTTTGAGAGTCGGCCTGCAGAGCCTCTGTTGTAGGAAGCTGTGAAACGTCCACATTCTTTCAGTCGCCACACACACACAAACACGGACAATTTAATGATTTTGCCAGTGTTTTGTTTCAGCTTCACCTAAGAGAGAGTCATCCAGAATGCAGGACTTCCTGTTTGCGACACACTTTTCCTGCTGTGGATGAGCTCCCGACAGCTCGTCCTCAATAAAAGCCTTTCTTGCTACAGATTTTTTTTTCTTTTTCTTACGATGTATCAGTCTTCATGGATACTAAGTGAAATATTTAGATCATTATATTCAGTCTGTTATAAAATATGCATTTAGTGGTGCGAAGAATTTTCAGCAACAATGCTAATGGGGTCTGAGAATTTATAACTAGAGAAAGTTTGTTTTTTTTCCTCCCATCTTTGAAGCCAGATATGTGACAATTAAAAAAAAGCTCATCCTAATATCTCATTCCTCTCTTCCTATTTCCACAGGACCTCGTTCGAATGCTACAAAAGAAAAAAGAAAAGAACAACACTGGCTCATATTTCAGCTTGCTGTCAGCCCTGAGGACTCATCCCGTCACTCAACCTTGCCACCTAGTGGAGCTCTGATGGTTCCTCTCCCCTCTGGTCAACAAAAAGTCCTACAGACAGCTGCYTCCCTCATCTGGGGAGATGCCTGCCCTGCAACTCCTCTGTGTCCTGTTCAGCTTTACATGCTGAAAAAAATACAATAAAACCAGACGCTATAGAAAGGCTTGGTTCCTTTAGCTCTCATAGAGTTAAAGTGACACATTAGTTTGGTTTAGAGTTATAGTGCCCATAAACCTATAAAGTTATATTTAAGAACCAAACTACAAAACTCTCACCAAGAGAAGTGGAACGGAAGAAGTTATTTCAGATGGAATCATCAACGACCGCACTACCAGCAACAACACAAAATGGTAAGAGTGACCTAACCTAACCCAAATATTTATTA
>NW_013952767.1:568420-570092 GCF_001266775.1 Austrofundulus limnaeus
ACTTTACAAACTGCACCCCATAGAATTCCTCCCTATTGTAACTCCACAAGCCCGTCTTTCATCCTCATTTACGAGGTGTGTCTCAGATCAACTCGTTTTGAGGCTGTCTCTTTAAATCCAAACGAGGCGCTTCATGCCCCGCCCTCCTCCAGCTTACAGAGCGGTCCACTCCAGTTTGATAGAGGGGTTTACGACTATATAGCGGTGCAGAAACTTTTTATTTGCAAATGAATTAAACAATGTCAACAAGGGAACGAGAACAAATAGAACTCACTAAAATAACTGGTTAAATGAAATACCAAAGAGGAAGTCGTGTTTAAACATTGTTGATATAGTTACATATTTCTTAGAATATTTAAGTCAATAAATAGAGGTAAACAGGTAACTGCATGCCCAGTGCTTTCAATGCAGATGACTCTGGGGCAGGCAGAGGCATACTGAAGACCACCAAATTGTAGTTGGTAAATCCAGACCTTAATTAACAGTTTTGTCACAAATACTGTGATGTAATATTTTAGAAAATGTCGTATACAGAAAACTGAATGGGCTGAAAAATATGATTAAAACAGAATATCTATGCAGCACTGGGAGAGACTAAAGTCCAATTTTCTGCAGACTCCATGTACACAAAAAATGAATTTATCTACTAAAAAAAGGAATTTGCATCATATGTACTTTTTAAATGAGGGTAAGCAATCATTGTAAACAAAGAACTCGACTGCATGTGCAAAAACCATGTTGATGCTTGTTTTTACTGAACAAATGTTAATATAAAAATGTAGCAATACGATAAAACTGTCAAACTTATCAATCCCTACTGGCTCTTTCATGGACATTACCAGTGCAGACCTGTTTTCAGCCACTTTGTTTCTGTATGTAAACAAACCGATTTTGCTAACTTTTTTAAATTAAGGTCACATTAAACATCAATGTGTGACATTGAAACAAATTTGCTTTGACTCTACGTTACTTTCATTTCATAAACCAATGTTTTGTTTGTTTCCACTGTTAAAGCCACAGCGTTCTCGTTCAACAGGAAATGACTTTTCTGTGGCGCTCTCTTACAGACACSACGGCAACCCAGAACAAGACTTATCCCAGTCACAAGTGGGAGTTCCTGGTGGCAGTCCTGGTCACGGCCATCTCTGTCTCCATTCTCATCRCCCTGCTGGCCAAATGCCAGGTGATCCGGCGGTACTTGGCCAGCTACAGGCACACGCGGCTGAGGGAGATAGAAACTGTCAGCCGGTGTGACCCATCAGGTTTGCTTTTCTTTCACCACAAACATCTCACGTGGTTACTTACATTTCTGACAGAGCTTGATTTGTCACGTTTCTGACAAATATTCAGCGTAAAAGAAAAAAAAAAACATAATTGTTTTTTCCCTTATCGAGTTGTGACACATATAATCACAAGATTACCTGAACTGAACCTACACTATAATTGAGTCACAGCAAATATTATTTTGTTTTTATTTCTCTTTGTGACTAACAACACATAAAGTGTTGCTAAAATTATGAACACTCAAAAGAGCATTTCGTAGTTAAAAATTGTTACAAATGCGCAAAGCGGCTGAGCTCACATTTTTTGCTAAAGGACCTGTCACACTATGACATTTTAGACAACTCATGCCAACTTATGATTTTAAAGACATCTACGTTGAAGATGGAAT
>NW_013952767.1:571898-572958 GCF_001266775.1 Austrofundulus limnaeus
GCTTTGGGCATGTTTTTATGAGAGTATAACATGATATAAAACTCAAAAAAGTTGATTTTACATGATATTGCCCCTTTAACAAACTGATCAAATATACAACTTGTATTAGAAATTTAGACATAAAAATGTTTCATAAATTGGCATAAGCTGTCTAGTGTGACAGGGCCTTATGGAAATGCCATTGTAATAGTACAAATCCAACCGGCAAATTTACACCTGATGTATTTGCTCTAAACTGATTCATGTTCAACTTTAATTTCCGTTAGAATCATAGATGAGATTTTTCATACGGCTTGTTGAATTTGCTCATTTCCAATGGTGTTTTCAAAGCAACCTCAGGGTTTTCTCGGTTGACCTCTAACCCAGAAATAGGCTCCTATAGTACTCGTGACTATGAAATGGTCCATTGTAATGATCAATAAAAACGTCAAATTGAAAAAGACTCAAAGCCAAAAGTGAGAGACCATGACATCCATTTACAGCTAATCCTGACGGTTAACTCACCTTGAACTGACGCTTGGTTTTGTCCACCACCAGGTCTGCAAGTGGAGTTTGACGTGCGCAGGGGACACGGCGTGAACCCTCACTCTTTTCCTTCCATGAGCGAGGAAGATGACGATGGCTTCATCGAAGACAACTACATCCCGGCCAGTGAGAGAGCCAGAGCTGCGAGGGCGGCTCAGGACTTGGTCTTCGAGGCAGACACAGAGGAAGAGATGGAGGAGGTTGAGTTCAGCATCACTTAGCATCTCTCAGACAGAAACCACCAATTCCACTCCAGATCCAGACTCTGACTTCTTCATCATTCTTCTTTAGAGTGAAGAAACATGCAACCAAAATATCTGCACTGCTGAGATTCATGTTATCTGGTGAAACTATTTCAGATTGATGCTAACACACACTGTTGCAGTGAACTTTATATACCCCTAACAAAATAATCTACAAGTCCTGGAGCCTTATTAAAAAAACTAGCTTATGTTATATATTTTTACAGAAAACACATCTATGCACCTATAGTGACTGATCAAACATCAAAAAGCAGCTTTTCTTTATATATATA
>NW_013952767.1:573958-574707 GCF_001266775.1 Austrofundulus limnaeus
CAAATAAAGTTAACATGTTGATGATAAAAAAAAATCGTCCAATGTCACTGGACAGGCACCAAATAACTGGAAGTCTGACGCTTCCAATTTGAAACGTTAATCTTTGTGTGCTACGAACAAAATGCATAAATGTCAAGCTGAATTTGCACAGATTTTCTGTCATTTTGATGGTATACGTATAGACCAATCTCACAGATTTTTACTAAGTTTTACCGAATTTTTCAAAAAAACTCAGTTTCAATTTTATTTTACATTTCAGAGCCTGTAGGATGTAAATGAATAAAATTAACAAATAAAAAAACAATAAAAAAACATCAAATAACCATCTTTCAACCTGCTCCACCGCTAGAAATAAGTTCTCCTGTCCTCATTTCCTCCTGTTTGGTGTTGCAGGCTCGTGTTGCGCTGGCATCTCTGTGGCCGGTCCGCCTGCACACACATCCCTCCCATCACCCCGTGCGGTGTCAGTAACATGAATATTTAGAGAAAATTACAGATGTTTGAGGTTCATTATACAGGTAAACGTCCAACAGGGTTGACATGTATGAAAATGATTGACACCTCTATTGGGGGTGGCCAGGCAGATTTTAAGAGTAGCAAGTGCCCCCGGCCCCTCCTCTCTATACAGCCACCCCTGTGGCAACGCCCCTGCCTGCTTATGGCTACTATGTCTGGAAAAGTGAATTTTCTCCTCACTCATGATGAAGATGTAAAGTTGTCCAACACTATTTTAAATGTAAGTAAGTAAG
>NW_013952767.1:577988-578283 GCF_001266775.1 Austrofundulus limnaeus
ATAATAATAATAATAATAATAATAAAAAGTTTAGCTTTGTGACGTGTCACTTTCTTATTCAGCTTTAAAACAAAGAATGGTTAAAGTCTTTGTGACGGTTATGCTGTATAAATACATTGATGTACTGTTGGGTTTATGCAAACTTGTTAAGACTCATTATTGGGTTGATAACTAAAAACAATCTTTGAATAAAATGTTTAACATAAATTAGCTGGACTATAAGACACAATAGCAGGGATTCTAAATGTTAGTTATGTATTATACTATACCTTTTAGTTCTTTTAGCTGTTTTGCT
>NW_013952767.1:579383-581213 GCF_001266775.1 Austrofundulus limnaeus
CCTTTAAATAATGTTTTTATTATCATCTATCATTTATATAATTTATGCCAAAAATTCTTAAAAATCATTCTTTCTTTGTTCTTAAAAAATTACTACTAATTTTCCTTTATTCATTTGTTGTCAGGAAATAGTGGAAACTCTGTTTACCCCAGACTGTTGGCAGTCAGCTGGGTTTGTTTGGTTTACTGTCTAAACTAAGCATTGTTTGCTTTAAAGTCATAAACTCTTTAAAAAAAGGGGAATAATTTACTTTGACTCTGTTGAAACTATGATTATTTATTCATCAGATAAACTCGCTTTTAGAAAAAAAAAAGTTTTCCTTTTATCTAATCTCCAGTAAGCCAAATTAAAAAATGTTTGTACAGTTTTCTGACATTTGCTGACCACCTGATTGATGGAGGAATTTTGTCGGTTTAATCGATGATTAAAACATYCCTGGAGTCAGTGGAAGGGCAGGGACAAGAATCGCTGAGTAGTCTTATCTGCTTGACGACAAACCCCATCATAGGCTGGATGCCTGATTGTACAGAATAAAGTTTTTTTTTTCCCCTCTCTCTCTCTCTGTTGCTATCTCTTCCCCGAGGCTGCTTAGTAGTGTTTCATCATTTAGTCCCACTCTGCCTCTGGCTATGTCCTGATCAGACAAGGTCCTTTTTATTACAGTAGTGGACTAAGGAAAAACAGTAGTTGTAATTAAAGTGCACAGCGGGGGTATGTCATGCATAAAAACTATGATTTAGGCAACTTTGGAGACAGGAAGACGAGCTTATAATGCACAAATAAAAAAGACCACTTCATCATTCGAAGACGTCTGAGAATGCAYGTGTACTTCCTCCTCCATCGTCAGCTCCGCCTCTTTTCTGACTAACCCTGCTGGGCACCTGCCTGCACACATGGCTGACTGCTGGGACCGGCGTGCGTGCACCGAAATGTCAAAGCCATTGAAGTCAGCATCCCATCACTTAACTCCCACAGCGTCCCGGGAGGATTGCTRATAAGTGAGCGCGCTCAGACCGCCTTCGTTTTACGACCAGAAGATTGTTTTTCATGTCAACAATTTTCCTTTAATCAAACATGAAATCTGTAGCTTCTGAAACTGTTAGAAAATATGAAGCAGGATTTCAGCTTGTTTTTCAAAATGTTGATGTGTGATACAAAGTGACATTAGTGATGMTGGGACTTTATTTCTGGTCTTGTTGGACTGCGGGCCATAGACTCCAGTGAGGGTGTACTGGTTCCTTTTTGCCTTTGAGGTCAGCAGAGTGAATCAAATTGATTTTTCACRCTGGATGCAGTCGCTCATAGCCGTGTTTGTCCCAATAACGAATTACCTTTAAACAACCACAGTTGTTTTCTCTGTAAGTTTGATTTTAAACTGCAACATTAGCTTTGGTTAAACCAGTGGCAGATCTAGGATTTTTCTGAGTAATGGGCCATCAAGGGGCCACAATATTCATAGAGGGGCCATGTATTTTGTTCAGCATTTTTGCACACATATCACTGTTTTTGGTATGGCATTATATATTATAAATATTTTACTAGTCACACTTTTAAACACTTGTAATGTAATTTTAAAACAGCTGGCATTAAATTCTTACCAATTTTACATGCATTTTACAGTGCATAGATAAAATACTCTTAAACACATAGCATGTGAGAAAATCCAGCCATCATTTAATGAAAAGAAAAAGAATTCTGTCATCTTGGTTCATGCTGGACGTTTCTGTTTGGCTCATTAGCGCCCCTAGTGTTTAGACATGGAACTGCACCCAACATCATCGCTTTTTGGCAAAGGACAGATGAGTGACAGGACAGGGACACTTCAGGGGG
>NW_013952767.1:581832-584270 GCF_001266775.1 Austrofundulus limnaeus
ATTGTATATTATTTTATCTATTTTTAAAGAGATTTTTCACACAAAGCGCAGAAACAGCTGCACCGATTAGCGTAAAATTTGGTATGAATATAGATGTGTCCAACCTACACTGCTCCACCCAAGGTTTTTTTTTTGATGGACCCCATATTTAAGGAGGGGGATCCATCTGAAATGGGTGTTACTGGAAATACAAAAATGCTTATAACTCAAAAACATTTCAACCCAGGAGCTTCAGATTTTTTTATTTATATATTTATTTTTTAGCTCTGATGAGGGTTATCCATCGGGACCACCAATGAGCACTCCCCACCCCTCCGGATCCCGACCCAAAGCAATAAATAAGTTCTGGTGCATTGGTGCTTTGCGTATGTGCGGGGGTAATGCAGTGCTGTATCTAGTGGTTGAAATCCTGCCATTGGCAGTGATGTTTTATTTACTAATTTTGAACCAACAGTAACAGTTTAACTGTTCAACATATATATAATTTTATGTGTCTTTTTATTTTCTACCTGTCTTCTCCCTTAAACATGTTWCCATGAAAGCAGTCTCTGGTGGAATTACCCAACACAGCCGGTAACTGAACCTGCTGTTCGAAAAGTTTATAGAATAACATTTTAAAGGTTATGTTTTTCAATTACAGTCTGGTTTCAGAACTACAAAGTACATCTGTGTACACCCCCCCCCCCCCCCAGGGGCTATTGGTGTTGGAGCTCTTTTTTGATTCAGCAATCCGTCTATATCTCAACCTCTCTGTCTAGTGACCTGTGAACCCGTCGCTCTGTGGTTTCCATCTTCTCTCACAGCACCTGAGCATTGGCCTGACCACATCCTCAGATTACTTTACTTTGCTGGGATGCCCTTTTTATGTCTTCTATCCTCTTTCCTTTGTTGCATCTACCCGTGTGTGACCTMTGCACAACAGACTGCTCTGTTAAAGAAAAAAACGGGATGTGCGTGCATTAGATCCCTCAAGCTTCGAAGYTTTTCTTTACTTCCTGATTTTAGGAAATTTGCGACTCTGTGACCTTATYGTTCTATTCTATCATTATGAAATTTAAGTAAACACATTTCCTAAAYACAGTTAACAAATCAAAGTGTTTTACTTCCTCGTTATATTGTTTATTGCCCTGTATGATGTATTTTTATTTTAAATATGAAAATTACAATTTTTCTTAACAAATACTTTGGCAAGGAGAAAAATACCTTGCAAATGAAGACCTTTTTTACACTATAATTTTATTACTCTCTTTGTATTWGAAGGATCAAAAACAACCTGCCATGTGAGAAATTAAATGGAAACTATATTGCTAAAATCAGATCTCTGGATTTTTGTATCCCTGAACTTTTACCCTGTTTCTTCCCTAAATAAATTGTTTTCAGTGTAAATCTTTGATCCCAATGATCTTAATAATAACACTTTGCCAGAGTCTGCTCTGATTCTTCTTCCATGTTAAGTCATTCATCATTCATGTTGAGATATCCATCAGTCCATTAAGGCCACAAAGAAGCGGTTCAAGCCTGAAACACAGTTTGCACATTTCCTTGGGAGATAGAGAGAGGTTCTTTTTATGCCTCCCCGGTAGTTGCTGAGGCATCTTTAGGCTCGAGTGCAGGTTTGGTATTTCAGCCACAGCTATAAATCTTTAAACACTTGATTTCTCTTTCCTCTTTATGCGATCTGTCCAGGTTTTGATTTGCCGTAACTACATGGGGAACATGGACATGAATGAGATTGACCACTTCATGCCCATCCTGATGAAGAGGGAGGAAGACGCTGAGATGGCGCCGYTGGTCAGCCGTGGCTCGACGCACTTCCTGTGGATCAAACACAGCAACATTTACTGTATCCAATAAGAGTTTGTTTCTGATTTGTTAGTGTTTGTTGTCCAGGAGAAGTTCCAGTGTCCCGTTCTGATTGACAGCTCTRTTTTGAGCCACTCCGCCAGCAGTTACAGCTCACCTGTCAATCTTTTATCGATTTAATGTAAAAACAGTTTTATCTTCTCTAAACAGGTGTTTTTTTTCTTTTTTTAGTTTTTCCTGTCTGTTTTTTACGCAGCTTGAATGATGTGTTTTGTTCTTTTCAGTACGTTCTTCATTTTCTACTGTGTGATTGTGAGACTTTCCAACACATCATCATTAATTCAACATCATATTGCAGTTTGTGAGTAACTTMTATGCCTACTCCACTGCATTATAACTGAACCGGTTTACCTCACTGTAGTCGTGTCCCTAATTGCTCATGAATGTGATGCATTCATGGAAGTTTAGTTCATGTTGCACGCACTTTAGGGTTACTCATTGATCCATGATTAGTTGTAACATTAGACTTTATTTGATAAACATGTATTTTAACAATAAAATAAAAACTGTAAAAATACTGTAGGCTGTTTTAGTTTTTATAATTTTTTAACTAAAAGTTTAAAAATATATTATAC
>NW_013952767.1:585700-587832 GCF_001266775.1 Austrofundulus limnaeus
ATATATTTTTAAACTTTTAGTTAAAAAAATTATAAAAACTAAAACAGCCTACAGTATTTTTACAGTCTTTATTTTACAGTTAAAATAAGTGTTTATCAAATAAAGTTTAATGTTACAACTAATTGTGGATCCCTTTAATGCAAAGACTACAACACGTTTGTTCTTTGTAATCCATTTTATTTTAAAATGGGAGTTTTTTTTCTTAACAAATCTTTTTTCAGTGGTGGCGATGACTAAGAAAAATGCCAACGCTGCCCTCGTATACTCCTTTCTTTATAAAATAGTACAGGTAAGTCTGTGGGAGGTTTTAGTTCAGCTCTTTAACTGGTACAAAATGTTTTAGACATCTAGACTTTGATTTTTATTAAAATGTTTCTMATACTTGTCAGGTCACTACCTTGACTTCCAGTATTTAGCAGTTTTGCTCTTGGAATGTATTTTTTGTCTTTTTTTGTTTTGATTTCTTCACTTGATAATGTAACATGAAAAAAGCCTTCTATACTAATAATATTTAACTTTAAATAATAATACCAAGTATTATTCATCTAAGGTTGTATACATCATTTTTGACCTGTTGAGGTCCAAGTTTTTATAAAGTTAAAGTTTTAAAGAAAAAAACAACTTTAGACAATAAAAGCTGAGCACAAATAATTTTCTGTCAATGTTTTTGAAACACAAAGTTGTAAATCCCATTTCAACCAATAAGCCTTATGTTGTGCCTGTAGGTATTTAAAGAGTACTTTAAGGAGCTCGAAGAGGAGAGTATTCGTGATAACTTTGTTACGGTGTATGAGCTGATGGACGAAGTGATGGACTTTGGATTCCCCCAAACAACTGAGAGCAAGATCCTGCAAGAGTAAGAAAACTTAACCCCTAACCAGATCATTGGCGAAGTGTCGATAATAAACAAAGCTTGCCTGGTTTTTGTGTTAGCATTGTTTTGTGGTATTTCTGCTCTACATAAAGTTTGAATAACTTTTCGTCAGAAAAATAAACTCTAGACTATCAACTGAAGGATAGTGCATCCCTCAGGTATAGTGTCTTTATTTGCTAAATAAATGTGGCACTTCAAGGGATTTTCATTTGATGTAGGTACATATATTTTTATATTTGTTCTTATAGGGCCATTTTAACAGATTACAACAAATGTTGAAGTTTATAACAGTAGGGCTTATTTAAAGGGGACATATCATGCAATATCCACTTTTTTAGCTGTTAAATACATTTTGTTGTGGACTTTGAAAGTTTAATTTAGTCTTTACTGGTACCGCAAAGATATTTTTATATTCTGTTTGGCTCTTATTTTTCAGCCCGTTCAGTTTTCTCTATTTTCTACGTTTTTTCCGAGTCTATTACGTCATATTATCTGCAATGGAACAGCCAAGTACGGTCTGCACTTACCAACTACAATTTCCTCGTCTTAATTCTTCTCTGGCTCTTGGTCAGACTCTGGCTCCAACATGTAAGGCTGGATGGACAAGTCTTCTGTTGATATCTTTTAATTTAATTGTTAATAAAATGTCTCTTCAATGCTAGAAAATGTAACCCCCTCTCTCAAACTGGAGTGGACCGGTCTGGAAGCAGGAGTGGGGGGCGGGGCTTGAAATGCCTTAAAGGAACAGCAACAAAACCAGCTGCTTTGAGATGCTCTAGAAAAGGGGTGAAAAAGGGGCTGGTAAAGTTAAAATAAGAAGAAATTCAGACCAAAGCGTTGCAGTTTCACTTTATGAAGACCCTAACTGAATGATTTAAATGTGAGAAAAAAGGATTTAAAAGTGTGATATGTCTACTTTAAAACATCTGCACAGTAATGTAGGTTTTACTGTTTTTTCCACTGAATCTTGGCTTTTAAATACAGTATTTGTGTGTGTCTACTTGTATCAGCTACAGAGAGGAGGACCATCATTTGTTTTTAACCAACAAAGTGAGGTCATTTTGCAGCTCTACTGCACTCTAGTTAGGTTTAGAGGTGGTTAATGTTAGGGAAAATATCTGGGTTTGGCATAAATGCAGTTACAAAAATGAATGGAAGTCAATACAGTGTCCTCAGTTTGATGGAAGTACAATGGTGTGTGTGTGTGTGTGTGTGTGTGTGTGTGTGTGTGTGTGTGTGTGTGTGTGCGCAACAGAGA